>NC_060886.1:6131013-6386013 GCF_014805685.1 Silurus meridionalis
GTACAGAACAGGAAGCAGATGCAAGTGCAAATATAACATAGCTGACCCAAACACCAAGTAACAACCAAAACATAAAAACCATGACCTGAGACTGAAGAGCAAAGACTGAGAGTGCCAACAACAACCTTAAAAGACAAACATGGCACCAAGAGTGCTGTGAAGGTGAGACTTATTTACATGGAATAATCAAAAATGACTAGAAAATTCCTAATGTGTTTGGAGACATTCGAAATATTGGAGTGGTTGCTTGGTTTTGTGGTCCAGGGCCATGTTTTTAACTGCATAACAGCAATTATTTTGTTTAAAGATCGAAGTGAGCATGGTGTAGTGGTCGAGGATGGAGGGATCAGTGGTGTAGTGGTAGATGATAGAGGGATCAGTGGTGAATTTTCAGAGGATAGAGGGATCAGTGGTGAATTTTCAGAGGATAGAGGGATCAGTGTTGCAGTAGTACAGGATGGAATGATCAGTGGTACAGTGGTATCACAGTGTCTGCTACACTGACTCAGGACTACGGTTTGCTTCTGATCACCATCTCTGCACCCCGCAACATCGTATATCTGTAATAAATGGACATTCGGTGCAGCCCAGATGAGGACGGATTTCCTCTTGAGTCTGGTTCCTCTCAAGTTTTCTTCCTTATGCATCTTGGGTAGTTTTTCTTTGCCACAGTCGCCTTGGCTTTCTAATTAGGGACAAACTTACACTTATAAAGAACATCTTATTCATGTTTATCACTTCATTATCTGTGTAAAGCTGCTTTGAGACAATGTTCATTGTTAAAAGCGCTATACAAATAAAAATGAATTAAATTGGTAGAGGATGGAGGAATTAGATGTATAGTGGTGGAGGATGGAGGGATCAGTGGTAATAGTAGTAGAAGATGGATAGACGAGTAGAGCAGTGGTAAAAAAAATGGAGTGATCAGTATTACAGTGGTAAAGAATGGAGTGATGAGTGGTATAGTGGTAGAAGATGGAGGGATGAGTGGTGTAGTGGTAGAGGATGGAGGGATGAGTGGTGTAGTAGTAAAGGATGGAGGGATGAATGGTGTAGTGGTAGAGGATGGAGGGATAAGTGGTGTAGTGGTAGAGGATGGAGGGATGAGTGGTGTAGTAGTAAAGGATGGAGGGACGAGTGGTGTAGTGGTAAAGGATGGAGAGATGAGTGGTGTAGTGGTAGAAGATGGAGGGATGAGTGGTATAGTAGTAAATGATGGAAGGATGAGTGGTATAGTAGTAAAGGATGGAGGGATGAGTGGTGTAGTGGTAGAGGATGGAGGGATGAGTGGTGTAGTAGTAAAGGATGGAGGGATCATTGGTGTAGTGGTAGAGGATGGAGGGATGAGTGGTGTAGTAGTAAAGGATGGAGGGATCATTGGTGTAGTGGTAGAGGATGGAGGGATGAGTGGTGTAGTAGTAAAGGATGGAGGATCATTGGTGTAGTGGTGAGGATGGAGGGATGAGTGGTGTAGTAGTAAAGGATGGAGGAATCATTGGTGTAGTGGTAGAGGATGGAGGGATGAGTGGTGTAGTAGTAAAGGATGGAGGAATCATTGGTGTAGTGGTAGAGGATGGAGGGATGAGTGGTGTAGTAGTAAGGATGGAGGGATCATTGGTGTAGTGGTAGAGGATGGAGGGATGAGTGGTATAGTAGTAAAGGATGGAGGGATCATTGGTGTAGTGGTAGAGGATGGAGGATAAATGGTGTAGTAGTAAAGGATGGAGGAATCATTGGTGTAGTGGTAGAGGATGGAGGGATGAGTGGTGTAGTAGTAAAGGATGGAGGGATGAATGGTGTAGTGGTAGAGGATGGAGGGATGAGTGGTGTAGTAGTAAAGGATGGAGGATCATTGGTGTAGTGGTAGAGGATGGAGGGATGAGTGGTGTAGTAGTAAAGGATGGAGGATCATTGGTGTAGTGGTAGAGGATGGAGGGATGAGTGGTGTAGTAGTAAAGGATGGAGGATCATTGGTGTAGTGGTAGAGGATGGAGGGATGAGTGGTGTAGTAGTAAAGGATGGAGGGATCATTGGTGTAGTGGTAGAGGATGGAGGGATGAGTGGTGTAGTAGTAAAGGATGGAGGATCATTGGTGTAGTGGTAGAGGATGGAGGATGAGTGGTATAGTAGTAAAGGATGGAGGGATCATTGGTGTAGTGGTAGAGGATGGAGGATAAATGGTGTAGTAGTAAAGGATGGAGGAATCATTGGTGTAGTGGTAGAGGATGGAGGGATGAGTGGTAGTAGTAAAGGATGGAGGGATCATTGGTGTAGTGGTAGAGGATGGAGGGATGAGTGCTGTAGTAGTAAAGGATGGAGGAATCATTGGTGTAGTGGTCGAGGATGGAGGGATCAGTAGATCAGTCGTAAAGGATTGAGTTACAGACAGACTTAATATAAACTGTGAAACTGTATATTCAAGTCATGTGGCTTTCTTGTGTGTGTGTGTGTGTGTGTGTGTGTGTGTAAGAGGGTGAAACAATGAAACAACCGTCCTCTCAAACACACAAATTAATGAGACAAAACTAAACTAACAAAGACACTACATTTGTGCACACAGGACTACATAAAGAGCACACGTGCAACCGTGTACAAACACTGTACAATTAAAAGCAAAAACCAGAACAACAGAAAAATAAAACAATATTGAGTCTGAGACTGTTAATTAAAGTGGGACTCTAAATTCCAGCGAATCTCTTAGTTCCAGAGAAACTGTAAATTGGAGTGGGACTGTAAAGGACAGAGACTGTAAGTTACTCTGAGACTGTAAATGAAATGTAATCAATATTTTTAAGAAGAAAATTTTAACACGTAATATCTGAGCACTATTGCTGTCCTTTTGTCCATTCTGAATGGTTAAACGCATCTTAAATTAAAAACAGGGAGGGAAGTTAAATTGTATTCTATATGTTTAATCTATACAGTTTTAAATATTTCAAAAAAGCATGTTTAAAGAGGACATGACACAGTTTTGGGCGATTTCTTGTTAATCTACAATACATATAAAGTGGTTGCATCCTTTATATCTCCAAAGAGTCTTTAGTTTTATTACATTTATAAAAGAAAAATGCAGCTTTATGCTTCTCTCCGAAAATTGCCAAGCTTCTGGAAGCATGCAAAAAAATTATTTGGGAAGCTGAACAAGGTTCTTCTTTCCTCACATGCAAAAGTACACTTTTGGAGACGTTGCTCTTGAGCGAGTCCTGTGAAGTGCTGCCAATGACTTCCTTAACAGAATGGAGCACGGTTAATCTGCGTGCCCTTGCTCTCGCCCTGGTTGCTGATTGTGCTCTATTTCAGGAGAAGTGCTCGTACAAGGAATTCCACCCTTCATTATGCCATAAAGAGCCATACCCCTTAAAAAACTTTCTAAAACGTATACGAACCTGGGAAAGTAGTGTATTTATTCTCTTCAACAGGAAACCACTTTTAGCTAAAGATGTGGAGGATTAAAGTCCACAACTATGAAGATGTATTTGGACTGTAGGGCTACAATTTTGCATTCAAGTGTCCATCAGTAAAATGTTGAAAATTAAACAATAATGAATGGACATTTGGCGTCACCCAGTTGAGAATGTGCTCCCATTTGTGTCTGGTTCCTCTCAAGTTTTCTTTCTCATCCAATCTCAGAGAGTACCTGAGATATCATTGGCACCATTGCATTCATAAGGGATAAACTTATTTTTTGTGCCTAAAATGTATTTTTATAATCTAGTTCATTCCATACAGTTGCTTTGGAAAAATCGTAACAACGTTAAAAAGTGCCATACCATTAAAAGTGAAATGAACTGAAGCCTGGGTAAAGTATATAAAGCAAATGTCAGCGCAGAGAAATATGGAAACAATTATTCTCTGTAGAGTGTAGATTCCTGTTAAAGGAATTCATAAAATGTCATCGTTTGTAAAAAGAAACCATTAAAACAGAAAGAAAGCATTTCATGCTAGCATGCGAGCATGTTTAACTGTCAGAAACGATCCCATTTAGCGGACAGGTGTGCAGCTCTCAATAAATGCAAGTAGATTGTAGTCCAGAGGCTTTCACTGCCTTCAGTGCACGGTTAAAACTACCGTATTTTTCGGACTATAAGCCGCTACTTTTTTCCCACTCTTTGAACCCCGCGGCTTAAACAACGAAGCGGCTAATTTATGAATTTTTCCTGGGTTTTTTCCCGGTTTCACAAACTTCAAGCTAAAAAACTGAACCCCATAACATTAGACCAATGGAATGTCTGAACGGAAACAAAAAAATGCACCTCACCTGTGTTCTGAGCTGCACGGCATCGGGAGAAAAAACTTCCATCGAGTGATTTTTAAACGCACGACTATGCCAAAAGATAAACTCCCCAGAGAAATAGTTGTGAAAGGAAGGAGGAAGACAGTGAACAATGACTTTCTTGGTCGGCTACTGTTTAGATACAAGCCGTTGTAGCGCGTTGAGTCTGGGTGAAGGGAGAGCTCGCTTCTGGCATGCTATTCCCAAAATACTGCTATGCTCCTAAAGGAAGCGCAACATATTTCACCCGTTACACCGTGTGTAACGTGTCTTTCGTTAAAGCCTGTGTAAAGTACATTAGCGTAGACGGCTTATAGACAGGTGCGGCTTATTTATGTTCAAAATTAAAATATTTGTAAAATTCAGTGGGTGCGGCTTATATATGGGTGCGCTTTATAGTCCGGAAATTACGGTAATTCTCTTTGCATGGTAAGTGAAAATAATCTCATTTATGTGGAAATATGTTGAAATTCCCCATAAACTATTTACTTCCTACCCCTAGAAATGTTCTTTTACTTAGCTAGATAGCTTTCTCGTTCATCTTTAGCTGTGGAATTTAGCCGGGTTTAACTCTCATGTGCATTTAGAAATCAAGCATGATTAATAATATACGGAGTGGATATGCCTCATCGACCCAACATGTTTCCCAAACAGAGCGTTCCAATACTACTGACGAGCCAAGAGAAACCGTCTATGTGAAAATACTGACAGCTTTTCACAGTCAACAATTCCGATGATCATGTTTGCAGCGTTTCCATGGATTTTGCCACACATTCAGGATTGTTTAATTGTTAAGCGAGATCTTAAATAGAGGTGTCAAAACTAAAATAGGCATAAATGGGATAAATGATAAATGAAGTGACGCTATTGAGACAAGTGGTACTCATTAAGCCCGTTTTTATCCGCAAGTTTTTCCATAAAATTGTCTCTGTAAGATAAATAGTTTTTGACACAGGAAATGATGTGAGACTACTGCAATTATGTGCAAATATACTTTCACTTAGCAGGAGTTTTAAATATGGTTCATATACTATGATAAACCAACAGAAAAGACCAGTGGGAGAAGCAGAGGAGTGCCAGAGCAGGACAGCTTAACGGAGCACTTTAGAATTTCGTTAATCGAATTCTACAAGATATTGTGTTCCTGTTAAAGCAGCCATGGACAGACAAATTAATAGATGGATGTAGAGACAGATGGAAGGATTGATGGGTAGAAAGATATCATTGCTTCTGGTGCGACATTTATAGGACAAGTGCAGTGCACTGACCCATTATAGTGCACTTGGATGGATGGATGGATGGATGGATGGATGGATGGATGGATGGATAGATAAATTTAACTGCCCCTGCAGTTGTGGAATCATCTTCGTTCAATTTTTCATGTTAGGGGTCGCCACAGCGGATGATCTGTCTCCATACTACTCTTTCCCCTAAATCTGCCTCTTTTAAAACTCCACCTTGGCCTTCCTCTTTTCTTATTTCCTGGCAGCTCCATCCTCCCTAATCCTATCCACTTCACCATCACCTGCTTCACCATCTCCACATCATCCAACCTTCTCTCCCTCATGTTCCTCATTCATCAGCTGCTCAAAATACTCCCTCCATCTTCTCAACACACACAGTTCTTACCAGTCAACACATTTCCATCTCCATCCTCATATGCCTTTTCCTTTGCTTTCGCCACATCCCTCTTCACCTGCTGCCGCATCTCCTTGTACTCCTGCCTACTTTTCTAATCACTCTGTCAAACCCCAATTCTGTTTCTCCAACCTCTTTCTCTTTATGCTCTCCTGCACTTCTCATTCCACCACTACGTCTCTTTGTCTTCCTTTCTATTTCCAGATGTCACACCAAGTACCTTTCTAGCTGTCTCTCTTATCACTCCTGCAGTAGTTACCCAATCATCCAGCACCTCTTCACCACCACCGAGCCCCTGTCTGACCTCTTCCCTGAACCTCACACTACACTCTTCCTCTTTCAGTTTCCACCATCTTATTCTTCTTTCAGTCCTCACTCTCCTCCACTTCTTCTTCTTCACCTCCAAAACCATCCTACAGACCACCATTCGATGCTAAAGTCCACGTGTGTGCACCTTCCTCCACTCTTATAAGCAAAATCTACCACTATATGCCCTTCCACATTCCTCTCTCTAAGGCCAGACCTACCCATTACCTCCTAATCACCTACATGCCCATTAAAGTTTGCCCCAAACACCAATCTTTCATTCATAGGTACATCTTTTACCACTTCATTTACATCACTCCAGAATTCTTCTTTAGGGCACCGGCCAAATGTTGTAAATAAAAATGAATAAACTTGTAGGGCTCGTTTGAATCTATGTTCGTCTGTAAATCTGTTACACACAACATTGATTAAACTGGATAATAGGATGGCAATACGGTGCAAGTCTGCAGACATACTTAATCTTGCGTCTTCAGAGACGGAGCGAACGTCTCATATTCCACCTTATCTATCCATTCGATGTGACTGACGGATGAATGGAAAGATTGATCGATAAAGATAATACCTGGGTGAAAAGAAATGGATAATGTACTAAGTGTTTCAAATGTTTGAATTAGTAGACACATTTGTCTAGTCCAGACTGCGGAGTTAAACACTAAGTGAATGCTGCTCAATAAGAGCTTCTGCTGCTGAAACATTAGAAGGTCAACAACCTGTTGCTCTCCTCCACTCTCTCTTTCTCAATGTCCATGTAGAGTGTGTATTAAACCCTATAGCAAACTGCTTCAATCAGCAAGTGTTTCACAAAGAACCTGAGAGAACAAGAGAGAGAGAGAGAGTGAGAATGAGAGAGAGAGAATGAGAGAATGAGAGAATGAGAGTAATCAGAATAAGGTTTAACTTTTGGAATCTCCTTTATATACTTAAGGTAAAAAAATATGTAAATTTATTTTAATGTTTCAATAAAGTTTATAAATCATTAAAGTTTATAAATCATTCTTTTACCCCACAGCTCCTTGCTTTTAACAGCTTGGTCTAAAAAATGAGTGAGAGAGTAGAGAGAGCCTCTGGTGGCTCATGGCGGGTTTCCTCAGAGAGACGCATCAGAAAAGTAAATAACTTGAATATTTAAAGCCATTTAGCAGAAAGAGGCAGGAGGTAATCAGTTGCAATACACACCACACACACACACACACACACACACACAAGAAGAGTGGTAGCCTTAGAAAGAAAGAGATGGTGTGGTAGTGGGTGGTTTGAGGGTCTCGTCTCTGATTTAGAGAGAATGTTGAATTTACATGTTCACCAGAGAAGAAGCAGAAGTGTGTGTGTGTGTGTGTGTGTGTGTGTGTGTGTGTGTGTGTGTGTGTGTGTGTGTGTATGTGTGATGTGGGGGTTCAATGCAGCTGTAAAGCATTCACTGACAAGCACACAGCAGACCAACACTGCCATCTTGTGGATGCTACAAAAGGCA
The DNA here is from genome assembly GCF_014805685.1 of Silurus meridionalis. Lineage (NCBI taxonomy): Eukaryota > Metazoa > Chordata > Actinopteri > Siluriformes > Siluridae > Silurus > Silurus meridionalis. Next base: position 6,138,723 of record NC_060886.1, read on the forward strand.
TCTACAAAACACACACATTTTTTATTTATTTAGACATGGAGGAATGACGGATACAGTGCATTATAGTCAATTGAAATGCAAATATCTGAGAAAAGAAAGAAGGAAGAGAGGGAGGGAGGGAGAGAGGAATGAAGGAAGGAAATTCCACCACCTTTTGATGAAGCACCCTAACGATTCTTTTGGTAATATTGGTCTATTTAGTTTCGTTTCAGTGTCACTGAAACCCTCTTTAACAGGCGAACAGCAATTTGGGATCCTCCAGGACGACATGAGGAACCGAGAACACAGATATACTAATCACATGTAAGTGAAGATGCAGTGAATATGACACTGCATTACATAATCATATGATTCTCTTCCTCTGTACCTGATACATGTGTACCTGCTGTAATTACATCCTCTTAGAATGCACACATTACATCACAGCCAAGGCTAAGTTACTTCAACACTGTTTGACTACCAACACACACACAGCTCTATAGACACAACGAGAGAGCTTAACACACACACCTTCCTGAATGCTCATGTGTAATAAGTGATGTTTAACTCACATCTCCTCAGCTTGCTCTAAAAGAAATAATGATCCCTGGCTTATTGTGAATGTGCTTAATACATGTAAATAAAATGCTTTTTGGTTAAACATTCTGATGCATCAACCCCAAATTCTTCAACAAACACTAACAAGACTGACTGTGTTGCTGACTGTGGTGCTGAATAATGTTCATTGGAAAATCTTGGTGGATGCAAGTGTTTGAAAATGGTAGCTACTAATGAGCATTGATGGTTGATGATGTATCATTTCGGTGTTTGATGGTGTTTGTTGGGGAATATTGCCATTTAAAGGCCTTTGTAGTGGAATGCTGGTGATGAATAGGTTGATATGGTGAGTGTTGAAAGTCAATAGTGGAATTGGGAATGTGAGTGTTTAATGGTGTTTCATAGTGTAGGAAAATTCAGGAGGTTGAAAAAGGAATATTGGTAGACAGTGTCTTGGAAACATACACTATAGTTTGCTAGGAAATGCAGGTGTTTCAAAGAAAATATTGGGGAATATTAGTGTTTTGAAGGGAATATTGGGAAATATTAGGTTTAAAGAGGAATATTTGTAAATGTTGTTGTTCAAAGGGGAAATTGGGTAATGTTGGTATTTAAAGGAGAATACTGGGGAATGTTGGTAACCCAGCCATTAGGGTTGCACAAGCCAGTGCACAATTAGTGCCGGTCCCAAGCCCGGATAAATGGGGAGGGTTGCGTTAGGAAGGGCATCCAGTGTAAAACATGTGCCAAATCAAATATGCGGATCACAAATAAGAATTTCATACTGGATCGGTCGAGGCCCGGGTTACCAACGACCGCCACAGGTATCGTTAGCCGACAGGGTACCGGTGGAAATTGGGCTACTGTTGTCCGAAGAAGGAGAAGGAGAGGAGGAAGATGTCTACAGAGACGGCAGGGAAAGGAGCAGTGTAGGAGAGTGGAGGTTTGGGTTGGTACATTAAATGTTGGTACTATGATGGGTAAAGGGACAGAGATAGCTGATATGATGAAGAGGAGTCAGGTAGATATGTTGTGTGTTCAGTAAACCAAGTGGAAAGGGAGTAAGGCCAGGAACATTGGAGGTGGGTTTAAACCATCATGGTGTAGCTGGAAAGAGAAATGGTGTAGGGGTGATTCTGAAGGAAGAGTACAGTAAGAGTGTAGTGGAGGTGAAGAGAGTTTCTGATAGGGTGATGAACGTGAAGCTGGAAGTTGAAGTGGTGATGATAAATGTCATCAGTGCCTATGCTCCACAAGTGGGTTGTGAAATGGAGGAGAAGGAAAAGTTCTGGAGTGAGTTGGATGAAGTGGTAGAAGGTGTACCTAGGAATGAAAGATTGCTGATTGGGGCAGATTTCAATGGGCATGTAGGTGAACGGAACAGAGGTGATGATTTGTAAGTATGGCTTTAAGGAGAGGAATGTGGAAGAGCAGGTGGTGATAGATTTTGCTAAAAGGATGGAAATGGTTGTTTTGAATATGTATTTTAAGAAGAAGGAGGATCACAGGGTGATGTATAAGAGTGGAGGAAGGTGCACACAGGTGGACTATGTTCTATGTAGGAGATGCAACCTAAAGGAGATTGGAAACTGTAAGATGTTGGCTGGCGACAGTGTAGCTAGACAGCATCGGATGGTGGTCTGTAGGATGGTTTTGGAGGTGAAGAAGAAGAGGAGGAGAGTGAGGACTAAAAGAAGAATAAGATGGTGGAAACTGAAGGAGGAAGACTGTAGTGTGAGATTCAGGAAAGAGGTCAGACAGGGGCTCGGTGGTGGTGAAGAGGTGCTGGATGATTGGGCAACTACTGCAGGAGTGATAAGGGAGACAGCTAGAAAGATACTTGGTATGACATTTGGAAATAGAAAGTAAGACAGAGAGACGTGGTGATGGAATAAGGAAGTGCAAGTCAAGTCAAGTCAACAGCCTTTATTGTCATTTCAACTATAAATATATAGCTGACGCAGTACACAGTGAAATAAAACAACGTTCCTCCAGAACCCTGGTGGTACATTAACAACACAAAGCTACACAACAGAAAACACAGAGCTAATGACTAGTAAGTGTCCTCGCCATATAAAGTGCATCGTGTGCAGCCTGGTGCAAACAGTACAAGACATACAGTGCAAAGACAACACTAGACAGTGTAGGACAAATACACAAAACATATATAGCGCCGGCAGTAAAACCGCTGTATATTTGGTCTGTAAAAAAAAAAACTGAGTACAAACTGAGTACAAACTGAGTGAACATAATTAAACAAAAATGTAAACAAGATGGTTTGTTCAAAAAAACAATAGCAGCAGTGAAGAAAGATGTGCAAAAACAGCATGTAAACAGTTTGTAGTAATGAGGTGAGGAAAGCATTAGGAGAAAGAGGTTGGAGAAACAGAATTGAGATCGACAGAGAGATGAGAAAAGAAAGCAGCAGTACAAGGAGATGCGGCAGCAGGTGAAGAGGGATGTGGCAAAAGTCAAGGAAAAGGCATATGAGGAGCTGTATAAAAAGTTGGACCCTAAGGCAGGCGAAAAGGATTTGTACCAATTGGCCAGGCAGAGGGACCGAGCTGGGAAGGATGTACTGCAAGTTAGAGCAATAAAGGATGGAGATGGAAATGTGTTGACTGGTGAGGAGAGTTTGTTGGGAAGATCGAGGGAGTATTTTGAGCAGCTGATGAATGAAGAAAATGAGAGGAAGAGAAGGTTGGATGGTGTGGAGATGGTGAAGCAGGAAGTGGACAGGATTAGTAAGGAGGAAGTGAGAGCAGCAATTAAGTGGATGAAAAGTAGAAAGTCGGTTGGACCAGATGACATACCGGTAGAAGCATGGAGATATTTAGGAGAGATTGTTCAACAAGTTTTTGGAAGGTGAGAGGATGCCTGAGGAATGGAGAAGGAGTGTACTGGTATCGATTTTTAATAATAAGGGAGATGTGCAGACCTGCAGTAACTACAGGGGGATTAAGTTGATCAGTCACACCATGAAGTTATGGGAAAGAGTAGTGGAAGCCAGGCTGAGAGAAGAGGTGACTAACTGTAAGCAACAGTATGGTTTCCATGCTGTGGAAGAGCACCACAGACGCATTATTTGCTTTGAGAATGTTGATCGAGAAGTATTGTGTGTTTGTGGATCTAAAAAAAGAGTACGACAGTGTGACGAGAGAGGAGTTGTGTTATTGTATGAGGAAGTCTAGTGTGTCAGAGAAGTATGTGGAAGAGTGAGAAGAAATGTGCAGTAGGAACGACAGACTGGTTTAAGGTGGAGGTTGGACTGCATCAAGGATCGGCTCTGAGCCCTCCGTGGACTTCGATGTTTGCGGATGATATTGTGATTTGTGGTGAGAGTAGGGAGCAGGTTGAGAAGAGCCTGAATAGGTGGGGTAAACACTAAGGAGCAGGTATAGATGGAAGAGTGGTCAACAGTGCAAAGTAATGGAGAGTGTGTTAGAAAAGTGAAGAATAGAGTGCAGGCAGGGTGGAGTGGGAGGTGAAGCTGGAGGTAGCAGAGCTGAAGATGTTGAGGTTTTCGTTGGGAGTGACAACAATGGACAGGATTAGAAATGAGTATTAGAGGGACAGCGCATGTGGGACGTTTTGTAGACTAGGTGAGGGAGGCAAGATTGAGATGGTTTGGACATGTGCAGAGAAGGGACATGGGGTACATCGGTAGGAGAATGCTGAGGATGGAGCCACCAGGAAGGAGGAAAAGAGGAAGACCAAGGAGGAGGTTTGGGAAAGAGGGAATGTGGTGAGGGAAGACATGCAGGTGGTTGGTTTAAAAGAGGCAGATGTAGAGGACAGAGTGGTATGGAGACAGATGATCCTCTGTGGCGACCCCTAATGGGAGCAGGAATGCTGGGGTAATAATGTGTTATTGTTTTATAGTGCTTGCAGAGGAATGCTGGTGTTTGAAGGGGAATACTGGTATTTATTGGGGTTTCTCTGGTAACTTTTAGTAAATACAATTTCAGATAGTCACATCACAGCTTATGTATTGGACATTAGAACTTAGAGCTCTCTTAATGTACATCTGGGTCATATGGCTTTAATTGGACACAGTGCTAGAATATGGCATTTGTACTGTATATATCATCTTATTGGCATGCTTCCAAGCACACTGCATTGCTTCAGACATCGAAATGCCTAAACAGCAAAATTCCTGTAATGGTCTCAGCAGGTGGGAGTTCACACTGGAAAAAAAAAACCTTTCACACTGACTCTTCACACATCGAAGCCTCATAAAATGTATAATCGCACATAAAAAAATAAAATGGCCCACTTGCATCGTCCCTGAAAGCCAACAGTTCAGTTTCACACATGCTGTCCCTCAGTGAGTCAGTAAAACGCGCATGGGTGTGATTTCACATCGAGAAGAGACTGCATAATGTCTATAACCGCTGCGCTACTTTTCCACCACTTCTCCACTTACTTCACTAGAGTCCTATTGGCAGGTCGTCATTTGGTCACCACTAGCTTCACACATACTCGCTGGACACACACACACACACACTCCCTAGTGATACACCACACCTTAAAAACAGGGGTGAAGCTATAAACTTGTCTATGGTTGTTTGGACTCTCCTCTGAAAAGTCTTTCATAAAGAGAATAGGAAGAGGTTTTTTCCTCCCTCGTGGTAGCAAAGCACCATGGTAAATGTCATCGCTAGCAACAAGGGAACAGAATGATTTATATTAGAACATTGTGGATGGAACTGTAACAGAACCCAGCCCATTTCATACCAAATTGTATTCAGACAGTCATAACTAAGCAATTAGCAATACCAATGCTGTTCATTTACTATGAGACACAAGTCTAATCTAGACTGCTGGACTAACTAACAAAAAATTTAAAAAACTGAAATGAGAGCTGGATGGGTTTCATGGTTAATCACTTACAAAAACTCTTTCAATTCTAGCAGCACATAACAGTAAGTAGGTTATTCATTTCTGCACCATTATCAGGAGCAAAATAAAAACTTTTGTAATCAGCCTGGTGGAAAAAATACAGCCTTGATGAATCTCTACAAGCAACTGTTATTTTTAGTGCACAGCTATTCTGTGTTGTGTCCTGCAGCTTTTTATTAAATAACTACAAAATACCCCTTAGCGAATTTGCTGGAAAAAAAAAAAGAAAAAACACTCTAGGGAAAGATGATCTGAAATTGTGAGTCAAGTGTTAATTCAGGTTGCATTAACATCATGGATGTTTCTATAGTTTTAGGGTCACATTCCAAGTCACAATCAGCTTTTAACCTAGCGGTGATGTACACTACAGTATATTGACAAAAGTATTGGGACAACCGGACTTTTCCAGCCAAATGGAGTTCTTCTTGACAAACTTGGAAGTGTGCAATTGTATAAGATGTCTTTGATTGCTCTAGCATGAAATGTTCCCGTTCATTAGGAGTAGTAGACCTAAACTTGTTCCAGCAGGTCCACAAATCAAGCTCCTTGAAGATTTGGCTTCCATGGATTGGAGTGGAAGATCTTGCATGGCCCGCTACTGACCTCTAATTTTAAGTAGAAACTTAACCCTATTGAACACCTTTGGGATGCATTGGAACTAACACAGGTAGGTAGGTGAGCTGACCCAGGCCTTCTTAGCTCACCTACATCAGTACGTACACCCTTGTAGCTGAATGAGCACAAATTCTCACACTTCAAAATCTATTGGCTCATTTTTGCAGAAGAATGAAGCTTAATATACTAGCAAATGGGGACTAATTGTGGAATGAGATGTTCAAAAAGCACAGGTCCAGATGTCCACAAACTTTTGTTAATGTAGTTTATGTTAGCACACCTAGCTACACTCTGGATCGGATTAGTGTGGTAAGTTGAGGTAAAACAGGTAGACAGCCTCACCTGTGCTGCTGCTTTTAATTGTTGTGGGGTGAGGATTCGGACCGCCACTGCCGCTGCTCATTGCTGGCTCACTTTCTGTGCTGTTGAGCTGCTTGACCCTGCGCAGGTGCGATTTGCCGTTGTAGTGCGTCTGAACCTGAGCGGCCGAGTTTAGCTGGATGTTACACACCTCGCACAATGAGTACAGGAGCTTCTTTCTCTCCTGGGTGGAAATGTCTGCCATTCCCTCCTTCAGCTCTGTGACAGGAAAGTATGGAGGGCTGTTCTCCATCAGCTGTGCTGGGCTCAGGGGAGTCTTCATGCCTGAGATGGGATTAAAAAAATGAATCAGGGGCATGAAAAAAGAGCAGGAAATGTCCAAAAATTTACTGCGTCAGCTGACTTCCTAATGCACACAGGTAGAAACTAGGAGAGTCCTGAAATACTGAAGCCTAGTGAAATGCACTGAGTGAGGGTGGAGGTCTGGAATTTGTGTGTGTGTGTGTGTGTGTGTGTGTGTGTGTGTGTGTGTGTGTGTGTGTGTGTGTGTGTGGTTGCTCGGTGCCCTGCCTATGTTCCTCCCTATGGTTTTAGAAGCATCCGCAGAGCCGTGACCTCCAGCAGCCATCTGTCACTTTTATAAAAAAGCACACTCGCATGGGGAAAAATTGAGTAAGACAGAGATTCCTTAGGCTCTGAGGATAGCATTTATTATTTATTTATTTAGATTTTTATTAGTACTAGTAGTAGTATTATATTATATATCTCTCTTGTAGCTGACCAGACAAAAAAATATTCGCTTATTGTAATGTAGAGGAATCAGAAAATGCAATTCCTATATATATATATATATATATATATATATTATATTAATATTGAATACTAATGAATAATAATGATAATATACTCATTAGGGAAGGTAGTCATTTACACTAAAAAGTACAAGAACTGTGAATGTACAAAGAACCACATTAAGCACGCTCTCTAAAATTAGTTTGAGTCTCCATTGTTTGAAGCTGTCAAACATAAGGTAATTAGCCAATGAGAATAAAGTGCAATTAAGCCCCACCCCATGAGAGAATAGCACAAATCTAAACAAAACTTTTTGAAAATGAAAACTTAGGCTTTTATTTTGTTTATTGCTTTCATTTATTCTTTATCACAGTATATTTTTGTTCATTTCTGAAAAAAATGTTTATTCAATTCCATTAAACTGGTTCCTTAGATGTTTGTATTTCTCACAAGTTCAACTATTGTACAGTGCCTGTCAAAAAAATGTAGTACATACATGTGTCTCCTTTTGTTTCTATGCAACAACATTGATAAAAGATAAAAGCACACAAGAATTGGACAGTGAATGACTGGAAGAAAGTTCTGTGGAAAAACAAGTCCAAAGTGGACATTTTGGCTTTAACAGAAGAACTTGTGTAAGACAGAGAACAGGAGAGAATGGTTTGGTGTTGATTTATTACCAGGGAATTTTGGAGACTTATTCTGGTTAAAAGGAATACCAACATGGATACCATTCCATACTTTTACACCTTGCAATTCCATCTGGACTGCAGCTCATTGGAACCCAATTCACCATACAACAAGACCTGAAGCATACATTCATGCTCTATAAGTGTTATAGAATGGCCTGCCCAGTCACTGCACCTAAATCCTGAACTGCTCTGGGGTGAACTGGATCACAAGGTCAGAAAGAAATCTGCAACCAGTAAAGAAAACCGTTGGCAAGTTTTACAAGAGGAATGTAGTAAGTAGTAAGTAAGAAAATATTTTTTGTAGAAAATAAAATGTAACATATGTACATTTATATATTTGTTTGCTCATATTAAATCTTCAAATCATTAAATTACCTCATTTGTTGCATAGAAACAAAAGGAACATGCACATGTTTCTCAAAAACCATTAACAGTCTTGGTGTTTCCCAACTTTTGGCAGGTCATATATATTTTTTAGGATAAAAATGTTAAATGTAAGTTGTCATTTAAAGATATAATAAAACAAATAATAAATTAAAATAAATATGTTAATAATAATATGAACCTGTATTTGAATTATACTTTGCACTGCTTTCAGAGCTGAAGAGAGAAATCAACACATTCTGGTCGATCAGAGTTGAGATTCCAACAGTGGCAGGATATAAACAGTTTACCCATTTTACTGTCAGAAAGTGTTACTCTCGAATGAAAATGTTGTGGCCTACTGAATCAAATGTGATTAGTTTTCCATTACTGGGCCTCAGAAACATCACAAATGACAAGAAAGGTCAGACAGTGATTAATCCCGCTCGTCCTCCTGCACCAGCTGCGTGACAGAGCAGCAGTCATGGCACTTTGCTAAGATGAGGAATAGGTTACTGGGATTTACATAAGCCTCTCTGGTCTGAAAGCTGCAAGGAAGGAAGTAACGTGTGGACGTGCCGGGTTGAAGATGAGCGCTGACACGACGCTTGTGCAGACTGCCATGTGATATCCAAGCTGTGGAAGTACTCCGGCTGAGTCAGCGACACTCCGGGGAAAAGCCTGTGAACGTGATATTTAATAGTATGTGTAAGGAAGAGAGTGAGTGTGAATGTGTAAGTGTGTGATCGAAAAGGTCAAGATGTCAGAAAGAGTGGAGGTCTTGTGTGTGGACATGATGATGTTTCTGTGGCCATGTCATTTATGCTTAATAATCACACACACACACACACACACACACACACACACACACACACACACACACACACAAATAATCCATGTGAGCAGCTGCGATCTTGAAACCACCTGCAAAAAATTCCTTTAACTTCCTAAGCTCTTTTCAGTTCTTGGACTTCTGTAGAAGCTAATATTAAGACAGGAGAAAGGAGAATCTGTAACCATAAGAAAAGAAATTCTTCAATTTCTTTCTCTGTATTATGGGTGCCTCTAACCCCTAACTGTTACTTAAGTTCCTGGCCTGCCCTACTTTACTGTGGAAATGAGGACGGAGCTAAACGCTGAGCAGCTGCAGTACATTATAAGAGTTGTTTTGCCTTTTGCAGAATGAAACTGCAGCGCTGACTCTGAGGGGTGTTTGTGCGTCACATCTATTATACCATCGGGCCATGACACAATAGGGGTCAAAATACTTCTCCTAAATCAGAAAAGAAAGAGGCAGGAGGGCTATGTAAATATATTGACAGATGAGCTTTGGGTGTACAACAGCGGTAATAGTGTGTACAGTGGAAGTTATAAGGTCTACAGTAAGAATAATGGAGTGTACAGTGGGAGCAATGGGGTCTAAAGGGGTAACAGTGTTTACAATGTGGTACATAAAATCTACTCTATGATGTGTGCATTGGAGGATCAGTGTCAAGTAAGTCTACAGCCAAAACACTTAAAGAATCAATAAATCAATGATAGCCAAAGAGCCTAACCTGCCAACTTTTCTGTAAGCGCAAGCACTTTCTTTCTTTTACTGTTCATTTCTATTTTTTTATTCTCATGAACAGAATAGAAAAGCTACCCTCATCCACACACAAAAATATAACAGCATTCCCCTCTAAACACTCAATGACATTTTCTACCAAATGCCAACATAAAAAAACATTCTTATTCTCCATTAAAACACAGACATTCTCTAACAAACAACATTTTCCTCAAACATAACATTATATAATAAACACCAGCATTTATCATATATCAAACACCAATATTCTTAATCAAACAAACATTCTCCAAAAACCAACATTCTCCATCAAACACCAACATTATCCAAATTTTTTAATAAACACCAACATTCTTCAACAAACACCAATATTTTCTATTAAACACCAACATTCTTCAACAAACACCAACATGTTCTATTAAACACCAACATTCTTCAACCAACACCAACATGTTCTATTAAACACCAACATTCTTCAACAAACACCATTTAATATTAAACACCAACATTCTTAATCAAACAAATATTTTCCAAAAACCAACATTCTCCATCAAACACCAACATTATCCAAATTTTCTAATAAACAGCAACATTCTTTAACAAACACCAACATTTACTATCAAACACCAATATTCCTAATCTAACAAATATTTTCCAAAAAACAACATTCTCTGTCAAACACCAACGTTTTACACCAAATAAAAAAATTTCCATCAAAAATCAACAGCAAAAACCAACTTACTCCATCAAACACAAACATTTTCTAAACACTAACATTCTCCATCAAACACCAGCATTCTTCAATCACAAATTTTCTCCACATACCAACATTTTCCACCAAACATTCAACAAATACCAACATTCTAAATTTTTTCTTCAAACACAAACATTCTCCATCAAACTTCAACTTGTCAAACACAAATATTTTCCAGCAAACACCAAACTTTTCCACCAAACACAAACATCCACCATTAATTACCAATGGTGTAAATCAAACACAAACTATTCAACAACACTTAAACAGCACCAGTCCACAAAACAACTAACAGAAAAATTCCAGAAAAGTCTCTACCAAACACCAGGAAATCAAGTTTAATCTAAGACTCAATAGAGGAAACAAAAACACAATTTAGAAACAGAATTAAGTATACATAAAGTATTAAGTGTTTGTATTGTTAGTGTGTAAAAGTAGCGTACACTGTATCTTACACTCTCATTATATTATAGCAGGTGAACTGGTGGGAGTTGATGGCTGTATTATTCATTTAATTAGTTTGCCTAATAAACAACACTAGTATTTAAACCCCCTAATTAGTCTAACGTGCTAATGGTTAACGGAAACAAGTTTTGAGGACCTCGCCAGTTTTTGCCAAATACCTAATTTAGTGGCATCTGAGTGTAAAAGCTGCTTTAAAGGTCATCAGAAATGAGTAATTAATGTTGTCTTTCCAAAGAGTTGGGTTTTTTGTACTTTTTTGCTCAATGACCTCGGTAGAATTAATGTGCTCGTTAGCAAATCGCTCCTCTGCCCTTGATATTTAAAATATCCACAACCTTATTAAGGCATGATACAGTAATTCAAACCATCATTAACCAAAGCAGGGTGGAAGATAAAGATTCAGAGACAATAAAGACAGTCGAGTGTAGGGGTCAAATGTTAATGGAAAATGTAATGGATTAGGGGACTGAGAGTTGTGAGTGTCCCAGTGTTTCATTTCTGACAAGCTAATGCCAGCGCACATGACCCTCAGCCTGGTGTCCCGGAGCCGCCTCAGATTGTTGCCTCAATTAGTATGAGTAAGGCTAAGTAAGTCTTGGCATGCAATACTAGATTTAACTTTCTTTTCTTTTCATTTTTTTTTTTTTTTAAGAGTGCATTTGCAGATTAAATGCTGCATTGTATTGTGACATTCACAATTTACAGTTTTTCCCAGTTGCTTTGCAGCGTTTCTCAAATCATCCTTAATATTTGCAAACCAATAAGTGCATTTCTCAAAACACTTTGTACAAACAGCACAATACATTGGATTTCTTGGATTTCACAAGATTCACCTTTGACCTGTTTTAGAGAACTGGGTGATCATTGGTTGATCTGATGCCGTTTATTCGCCTTAATTAGTGACATTTGAGATTCATCTGCACAATTCATTAATTCAACACATTTACAAAAAAGTTTAATAGAAATTTTAGATGACAGATGATGACAACTGGTTTAACCATTTTGTATTCAATGACGTATACAACGAACTGGTGCTGAGATATTCTGGGGGTCAAAACTATTCAGGTGAAACCAGTATAATATATTTTTAACAACATGAACATGTTGTCGAAAAAATAAACCGTATCCATTTGATCGTTTTTTAATATTCTTTCCCTTTTTCTATTCACCTTTGAATGTAGCTGTATAATTTACATATATGGCATTTTGGCAGATGCCCTCATCCAAAGCCACTTATAATTATCTCATTTATACAAACAACCAATTGAGGGTTAAGGGCTTTGTGTCAAAAGGTCCAACAATGGCAGTTTGGTGGTGTTGGGATTTGAATTTCCAACCTTCTGATCAGAAGTCCAACACCCAATAAATTACAGAGTTTTACTTTTGATAAACCAGTTAATCAATAATGGAAGAATAGTTTGATCCAGAAGATTGAAGGGAAAGTAATGGAAGTAAAATGTAATGGAACTGGGGAGTATTAAACAATTCGACAGAGGTTGTCATATGTACAGCAAACTGTTTGTTACACCGTACAATGAAATTCTTACTTCCTATATGAATAGAAAGAAAGACAAGACATAAATTACAAGTTTATAATTATATTGTGTTTAAAGTGATGATTGCAATAAAACTAGCAACCAAAACATTTCAAATATACAATATACCGCTTTGTATTTAAATCAATATAATTTTAAAACCTGTATTTTTTTTTTTAAATAAATGGTCCATTTTTCTCTCATTTGAGACAGTACTTGGTTGGTAAAAGTGCATTTCTTGATACCTAAATATTCAATTAAATTCATTTGTATTTATTTAGTGATTTTAACAGCTACACTGGTTATAAGGTTTTAAAAGGATGTGTACGTTCAGTGCCAATAAGTTTAATTGTCCTTATAATTGTAAGTTGTCCCTAATAAGTGAGCCGGTGGCGACTGTTATAAGGTAAAAAACTCCCCGATGTTGGTACAAAAAAGAAACCTTGAGAGGAACCAGACTCAAAAGGGAACCCATCCTCATTCGGGTGACACCATTATAATTCCATTGTTGTTGAGGTGTGTAGTGATGTAATATTCTGTGTATAGATACACAATGTTTAAGTACTCAGAATTGAAATACAGTAATTTCCCGTTTTGCCGCGGTTTGAATCTGGCGCCCCCGGTTGGTTTATCGCGGAATTGCATTTGCCACCTAACTAATTAGTTTGGCTAATTTTGCCGGTCTCTCGCGGACAGCACGATAGACCAAAAAACTTATAGAAAATTGTTTTTTTTTTATGGAGTTTTTCGTTGGAATAATGAAATGTATTAATAAAAATATAATTATTGATTATAAAATCAAGAAAAAATGTTAATACAGTACTGTATACATAAAATAGCATTTTGTGGGGTGGCGTCCGTTCGCGGTTTTGGAATGTAACCACCACAATAAACAGGGGATTACTGTATTTTTCAATCTGGGTCACTGACTTGTACATGCCATGCAGGTGAAGATAAGATCTCTCTAGCATTATCACATTTTATGAAACTAATGCCTACAAAAACTCTGATGTGAGGTCAAATAGTATCATATTGAAAATACAACAGTGTGATAGGGTTGTTTCTATGCAAAATGCCTTGCCTGTGTTTCCATCAAGCGTTTATGTCAAACCAGGGCTTTTAATGTTGCAGGTATAAAAATAGATGCTAGTATGGTGGTACTAAACACACTACTAAGTGGCTAGTGTGTCCTATTATTGATAGGCGACGCATGTGTCTCGGGTCGGTCCAAAAACCGTTAATCAAGATGGCAGATAACAGTGTTAGTGTTTGAATGCAACAGCGTGTGGTGATAAAGTTTCTTGTGAACGAAGGTGTAAAATGCAGAAATCTACAGAAGATTTTAAGCACAGTACAGTGATGAGATGCTTAGCTGCAGTAAGACATTTTAATAGTGTACAAGTTTCAAAGATGGCTGTCAGTGGCGATCCCTGTCGTGGTGGTTTCCTGATGAAGTGAAGCAGGCTTTCCTAGGAAGGTTCAGGCATACTGACACATCTTTCTGTGCCTTATCTTTTCAGGCATTAGTTAATCTGGGATAAGTGTATAATTGTAGCAGGGGAGTTTGTTAAAAAAATAAATGCAGTTTCTGCTCCTTGAAAATTGTTTTTATTTTATGAACATAAAAATCCTGGTTTGACTTGAACATCCCTCATATATTTAAACCATAAAGCTCATCTGCTGTAACAGAGTGAATTATTCAGGAGAAAACGTCATCTGTGGAATAAAATCTGTCATTTATACAACCATTAACTTCTCTGCTCTCAATTCCACCCTCTTAAATGAACTTCATCTACAGAAAGTAATCAAGACCTCACAGGTTAATCCAGCTCCATCTGGACTCATGTGAAAATATTGAGAAGGCCTGAGAGAGAGAGAGAGAGAGAGAGAGAGAGAGAGAGAGACAGAGACAGAGACAGAGAGAAAGAGATTTTTTACACTTGTCACCTTGCTCTTGTCATTTGTTATTATACCCTGTTAAACAGAAAACGGAGCTGCTTAGACTCTACATAGACAAAACTATTGGGACACCTGACTTAACCAACCATGTAAACAGAGTTAAAGGCACACAATTGTCTTTGGTTGCATGAACTTTACCCCTCACTTGAACTAGGAGACCCAAACCTGTTCCAATATGACAATACCCCTGCGCACAAAACCAGCTTTATGAAGATATGCTTTACATGGGTCGGAGTGGAAGATCTTGATTGACCTGTTATAGAGTTCAGGCCTCAACTCTACTGAACACCTTTAGTATAAATGCAAACCCTGACTGCACCCCAGGCCTCCTCACCTCACCTACCTCAGTACCTGGCTTTATTAACACCCGTGCATCAATAAACACAAATCTTCACACTTTAAAATCTAGTGAAACATCTTCCAAAAAGAGTGGAGGTCAACAGAACCACAAATGTAGAATGGGATGTTCAAAAAGCACAAAGTAATCTTATGTCCAGTTCTCCATTAACTTTGGTCCATATCCTGTATGTACAATTAAAACCGACCATGAAATGATGAACTGTAAATTACAACATTCAAACTGACTCATTAAAACAGACCAGCAAGATCATTAGAGCCGTCTGTATTTAAAAGGATACTGCTGTATAATATTTGAAGCAAAGTGAGTCATGAAGTCTCATTATTTAGTTTTTTCTGCCAAGGGCACTTTTGTTCCTGCAGGAAAAAGTGGCCAGGGCTGTGCAAACTCCTCTATTATTGGAGGAATAAAAACACAAAATGGCAGGGATGGATGGACGGATGGACAGACAGACAGTTCTCAAAGCTGCTGTGTTGGGAGCAGGAAAGATGGGCAAGTGTAAAGATCTGAGTGACTTTTGCAAGGGCAAGACAACTGGGTCAGGACATCTAAAAAAATGACCAGCCTTGTGGGATATTTTTACATTTACAGCATTTGCCAGAGACCCTTATCAAGAGGGACTTTTTAACTCATGAGTTGAAGGTTAAGGGGCTTGCTGGGATTTAATTCACAACCTTCCAATCAGAAGCCCAACATCTTAACAATTCAGCAAGTACAATTTGGTATGTTGCAGTTAGTACCTACAAAGCATTTGTATGTCCATGCTTCCTTTAGGTTACTGTACTACACACTCCAGTACTATCAGGCAGTACACACCATTTTATTAGCATGATACGCCGGTGTAACCTACCTGACAATAAAGTAATGAAAACACAGGACAAGAGAGGAACAGCAGTGTTCTTTTCTTCAAATAGAAACTGACAGCTGTAGAAGCCTGCTTTTGAAGGTGGAGGCGGTAACGATTTATCCCTCGTGACCTCCGTTGGGGGCAAAAACAGGCTCAGACAATGCAGAACGGCCCACAAGACACACCAGTTTTTAATTACTAAAAGCAGCGGTTTGGCAGGCGGAGAAGTGTGTGGGGAATATAAATAACACCAATTATTAAATAAGCATCAAGACACACAAGAGACCACAGGCGGAGAGAAAAGAAGGACAGACGGGGAGACAGTTCATCATCAAAGAAATAGCAATGCTCTTATATTATATGGCTTCTTTCAGTTTAACAGATTTCGGACATTTATGTATTTAGCATTAATAGTTGGATTATTTATTCTGACTGGTCAACTGGTATTGATTCATCGAAAAATGAATTTATTTTCAAAAAACGCAGTCAATAAGACACAAGAGGACAATAATGGAACAATGTTATATGTTAGGCGCCAAACAGATGAGGACGGGTTCACTTCTGAATGTAGATTCTCTCAAGTTTTCTTCCTCATACCATCTTAGGGAGTTTTTTCCCTGCCCCTGCTGCCACTGGCTCACTCATTAGGTATAAACTTATCAGTACAATACATATACAATTCAATTTTATAACCTCTTATCTCTGTAAAGCTGCTTCGGTACAGTGTCCATTGTTAAAAGAGATCTACAAATGAAACTGATTTGAATTGTATATAATGTAGGGGATAAAAGAAACTTTGTCTCGTGGATGTTCCACAACATTAAATGCAGCTATAAACTGTTAATAATAAATGCATGTGTCGTTTATTATTAAAGTATAATATAATAGGAGGAATATAACTTTATGTGGTAGGAAAACAATCAACTCCTGGGCTGTAAGAGCAAAACGAGAGAGCAGAGAGAGAGAGAGATTGAGAGGTGTGCCAGCTCAGCTCAGCTCAGCTCAGTCATGCTTGTTACAGACACATTACCGGATGCTAAACCTTACAACTAAAACACTCTCAGCACCAGATGGTCCTTCCCTCTGTGCTAATGTCTTTCTCTGGAAGCTCAGTGCAGAATCAGGATACGTAAAAGGCCAAACACTTGACTCGCATAAGCTTTTCCAACAAAATCCGATTCAATGCAATGCGATACAATGGAAAAAAGATATGATGCTCTGCAATTCAATATGGTTCACTTTTAATTCTTTGATTCAGACAGACAGCAAATCATCAATTTTGCCTTCTGACTTCTAACGAATGGCCCTTTCACCAACACACCTTTGTAGTGCAAAGAGAAAAAGAAAAAACTTTTAATAAAACCAGACGTTCATTCGGTAAATTTGATTAGTTTATTTTATTAAAAGTTTTCAAATATGCTGATTGTTTTCACTGAGATGTTGTATGGTTTAGAGACAGTGGCATTGAGTAAAAGACAGGAGGTGGAGCTGGAGGTAGCAGAGCTGAAGATGTTGAGGTTTTCGTTGGGAGTGACGACGATGGACAGGATTAGAAATGAGTTTATTAGCGGCACAGCGCATGTAGGACATTTTGGAGACAAGGTGAGAGAGGCGAGATTGAGATGGTTTGGACATGTGCAGAGGAGGAACATGTGGTATATCAGTAGGAGAATGCTGAGGATGGAGCCACCAGGAAGGAGGAAAAGAGGAAGACCAAGGAGGATGTGGTGAGGGAAGACATGCAGGTAGTTGGTGTGAAAGAGGCAGATGTAGAGGACAGGGGGGTATAGAGACGGATGATCTGCTGTGGCGACCCCTAATGGGAGAGGCTGAAAAAAGAAGAAGAAGAAGAAGTTTTCACTACTCTTGTCCTCTCCTGTAGAAAATTATACTAATTTCAAGAGGCTTGATTATGTGCTTTGTGTGTGTGTGTGTGTGTGTGTGTGTGTGTCCGCAGGAGCCCCACAGTGTGTGGTGTGGTGCACATACGTATGCAACATCTGGAGAGGAGCAAAGCAAATGTTGTGTTAATAAAAGAGATTATGGCATTTCTTCTTCTCCGTTTCTCCAACACACACACCCACACCCACACAAAGTGAGGTGAAGACCCGAATTTGGTTATTAAATCCATTTATTAACCTGAAAGTCAAACGAGAAGCCATCGTTATCAGTGTTTAACTTCCTGACCTTTATAAATATCACGGCTTTTGATAGAATCAGTAGAAGAGCAGCTTATTTAACACTGTAAATGAACAGAGCACCTTTAAAAAGCACGCAAAAAGATCACTTCAGAAATGAATATTAAAATAAGAACTGAGGGGACTGAGGGGAGGTTAGTGGCTAGTTATAATTAGCATGTTAGAGCAATTAAGCAAAGTGTTTAACTGAGAAGCTGAGCTGAGAAGATCATTGGGGTCTCTCTTCCCTCGATCATACACATTAACATTTACAACACGCTGCATTTAAAGTGCCACTAGCATTGTTACTGACCATACACACCTTTTACACACACTCTTCATGCTCCTGATGTCTGGAAAAAGATACAGAAGCATTTAGACCGTGTAACAGTTTCTTCCCACAATCTATCACATAAAACAGGAAATAATACAGTGAATATACAACAAAAAAAAAGGACCACATTTACAAGCGGTGAAGGGAGATGATTGTTCTGAAGAGAGAAGTTCAGAAGTGGGAAGTTATCTGCCATATAACCAATAAACCTTTTCCCATTTGGGTTTGGTGGAGTTTCTATCTATGAAATGTATATATACACTGTATGGATTTGTGGTTTGTGGACACCCTGACCATAAGATGTGCTTTATGAACACCCCATTCCACATTTAGTCCCCATGATTCTGTTATAATGTATTTTAAATTTAATTTAATTAGGTTTTGGAGTGTGCATGTGGAGATTTGTGTGATGTAGGTGAGGAGGTCTGGGGTGCAGTCAGAGATCATCCCAAAGATGCTCAGTCAGAGCTCTATAACAGGAGATCTTCCACTCCAAACCGTCTAAAGCATATGTTAATGGAGCTGGCTTTGTGCACAGAGGTATTGTCATGCTGGAACAGGTTTGCGTCTCCTAGTGCAAGTTATTCCTAGTTATGTAAAGATACTGCATTCAAGAACTATACAATTGTGTGCCTCCAACAGTTTGGGGAAGAACCACATATGGCTGGAAAAGTCTGGTGTCCCAATACTGTTGTTCATATACATTTATAGTGTTTGGCAGACACCCTAATCCAGATCATCTCATTCATACAACTGAGCAGCTATGAGGGCCTTGTTATGGGGCCCAGGAGTGGCATGTAGATGTGGACACAAAGACACAAAGTCCAACGCTTTAACCACTAAGCATCTAACTGAGCTTTTAGTTCACTGCAAGTTGTATTCTGCATATAACATCTCTCTCTACATATAATGAATGTCAAGTCAAGAAGCGTTTATTGTAATTTTAACCATATATATATATATATATATATATATATATATATATATATATATATATATATATATATATATATATATCTGACACAGTACACAGTGAAATGAGACGTTCCTCCAGAACCCTGGTGCACAGAAAACAGAAAACACAGGGCTAAGGACTAGTAAGTGTCCTTATGTGAAGAAAGAAAGAAAGAAAGAAAGAAAGAAAGAAAGAAAGAAAGAAAGAAAGAAAGAAAGAAAGAAAGAAAGAAAGAAAGAAAGAAAACATAAATGTGACCATTTAGACAATGTAATGTGAATGTATTTTTTTCACCATGTCATTTATTATAACATGCTCATTATCACCTTCTTATTTACTAAGATAGATATTTCGGTAAATCACCTGTGTGGTCTAGTGGTGCAGTGAGTTATGGTCAGAAAAATGTATGTTAGTGTGATTAGAAAAAAATAAAAATAAATTAATAAAAAAGATTCAGGAGATAAGATGGAGTCAGTGGATGCAGCTACAAAATGCAGAGTGTTTGGGGAAATAACAAGATTATATCTGCTTAGTAGAAAAAAAAAACCCAGCACTGCCCTCACCATACAGGTGCGATACCTTCAGCTCAGCATATTTTCTTACACATCTAGACACACACACACACACCGACGGTTCACCTACAAAAGGTCACCTATGCTTGGCGACAGTGTTTTACCGGCATTGAAAGACTTAATACTGCCTTTTTTATATTTTATCTGGTTTAGAGATTCATTTTATATTTAATTAAATGCACTAAAACTTTTTTTTAACCTACACAGATTTTAACAGTCTAGACCCTATTTGTCTTTTTATTTATGCAATAAAATTTATTGTTATTCAGTAATACTTTATACTGAAATTATCAGTCGATAGTCTCAATAATTTAACTCATTTTTTTTATATTTAAAAGCTTTTTTTGCAAGTATTCTATCACTAAATTAATTTCCTAATTTCTACTTATTTTCATTGATTTTTTCTTTTGCACAATTTTCTAATGGGTCTTATTTCACTTATTATAAAGCAAAAGTCCATTATGTTATTATATCTAATATCTCATGCTGGTATGATAATGACACTTTCACCGTCGAGCCAAGTGCACTTTGAGCTGAACGCCCAATAATTTGTGGAAAGTGCAGACTTTTTTTTTTGATGAACAGCCAAAGAGGTGTTGATTTTTCCCTGGTTTTGGTGACTAATTCTGCACACACTGGTCTGTCTGGGAAAAATGTCCCACACCATGTTTCAGTCTAAAAAAAAAGTGCTTACTCCTGTTAATAACCCTGTCTTGGGTAATAAAACACCTCATAGGTGGGCAGAACAGACGGAAAAGACAGTGACACGGTCCAGATTTAACAACCACCAGAAGCAGAGAAGGTGGGAAATGTGTCCTCAGGTAGGAAGACCAGAAGCCTCCGTTAAGTTCAGCAGAGTTTCCAAACATGGCTGAATTTACAAGACGGTATAAACATGCATAAACTACAGTGAACAGGGTGTACAGTTGTTTATTCGGTGGTATTTTATTTATAGATTTGCATAGAATCAAGAGGGAAAACGTCCTTAGTGGTTGGAAAGTTGGAGGTGTCTGGATAAAGGTGGGACAGGAAACGAAAGGAATCTTTTTTCCTTTTGTCTTTTACAGTGCTAGTTTAGTTCATGAAAGCAACATTGTTCTGTTTGATTACTGGAAATATGTCCTTCCTCAGTCTGTCAATTAGAGCAACATTAGTCAATTACAGGTGTCTAAATGTATTTCTTGTAATAAACCAAATCTATCTTATTATATGTTATAAATCCAATCTAATCTTATTCCATTTAGTTCATTAAAATTCAATAAAGCAATAGAATATAAAATTACATTTGTCAAATTTATCCCTGTTGTACATATATTTACATATGAACATTACATGATTTACATATATTTGCATATTTTTGTTGCCACTTGTCAGTTTGCACAAATGCTATTATTTGTACTACTGGTAGATACCAAACTGCGTTTCATTGCTGTGTACCTGTACTAGGCAAAGGCAATAAAGATCTGTCTAGCTATCCATCCATCCATCCATCCATCCATGTTTATCCTTAAAAACAACCCAGAGGCAAAAGTGGCATCAAAACCTCTGAGATGATATAAGGAAGAAACCTTAAAGTTTCTTGAACTTTCTTCAAGTTATCAACTGTTCACTAATGGAGACTTGAGCGTATTAATTGCAGTCTAAAGACATCTTCATGATTACTAAGTGGTACCATCCACAGTAATCCCATGTATCTTTAGGCTGTTCATGTAGAATCTTCGTCAACACAATGCAAGGCTTCCATTTGACTCTACCCAGAAGTGGTCAGGATCACTGATATCTTTACAGCAGAGATCCGAAGGGATACTTTACAACTATATGCCTATGAAAAATGAAACCTCTTTTCCGACAACCCTACATTTTTCAGTTTCAGAGAAGTTGCTCCAGTTTCACTATGATACTTCTATTAGTTGAGAAAATATGCTTGTTATGGCTGTGGGGTATCTTATTACAGCCAAAAGGTTTCAGTATGACTAAATCACTTACATTTGCAGCATTTAGCAGATGCTTGTGTCCAGAGCGACGTACGGGTTCTTTGAGTCTCTATAAATGAATATATCTACACTGGTACGCTAAATTACAACTTAAGATAAATCAGCCTACAACTCTTTTGAGAGGTTTTAAAGTAAATTTATAAAATTAATTATTTAAAAAGTGTATTACTAAGGGGCTGGGCCATTATGAGCTAGCAAAAAAAATTTAATGCTACCAAGCATCAGTGTTTTATATCTCTCTGAAAATTTCCTGACGCAATAAACACTTTTCTTCCGAATGATGATGTTTCAATTGGTATTATAAGACCTGACATGTGCTGTCTAACACGATGTACCAAAATGCCTCATAGTTGTACAATTTGGTTGAGATCCGATGAATGTAAAGGTCATAGTACGTGAGTTACAACATTTCAATAACTTGTATGTCCTGCAAACGAGGAGGTCGTCCTTGGAATAAAAAAACACAGATCAGGATATAAATAATGTTATTATTATTGGATAAGGATAATCAGTCAGATAAACTCTGGGTTGATTTGAACAAGTGTAGCAAAACCATGCCATGAAAATGAATAAACGGCCTGCACAGAATGACAGAGCTTTATATACACGTATATATGCAGAACAGATTTTATAGGATAGCTGTAACAGAGAAAAGCCAATACTGCTTCAAGTTTGTCCAAAATAACAAATCTTAGAGGACCACTAATTGTACGACCAAATGCTGGACAAAAATTTGGCATAGTTTCCATCCAGATGTTATGCAGTAGCTGTTTACTAAGAAAGTGTAGACTAAGTATAAAAAAAAAAAAAAAAAACAATTCTTGTTTTTCTCAGCACTCCATTTCCAAAATTATCTTTACTTTGGACAGCCGAAATGTTTGGCTTTTACCATCTGTCAGCAAGCGGTTACAGTCAGCCTTTCTCTCGAGACCAAATTACATGAAAATGCTCCCTCCCGCTAGGACTTGCGAAAGATTCAACTCCGCACTAAACCTGATGGTCTGAATATCTCTCCAACATGCAATGTTTAGAAAATCATGGTTTAACATCTATCTATCAAAACAAACGATCCTTGTACAGATTGGTGTAGGAAAAAAAATGTCCTAAACTTGTCATCAAATGAACATTTACAGAAGTCACTACATAGAAAACATTTTATCCTCCATCAACTGTATTCAGGTGTTGTGAGGATTTAATGCTCGGTGCACATTAGTATTCAGACCGCAGATGTCAGATAGAGTAACAGATGAGTGTTAGGTCACCTTATTCCAACCATAGACCTGAACTAACAAAAATAGCAATCTTCTTCTTTCAGCTTCTCCCATTAGGGGTCGCCACAGCGGATCATCCGTCTCCATACCCCCCTGTCCTGTACATCTGCCTCTTTCATCCCAACCACCTGCATGTCTTCCCTCACCACATCCATAAACCTCCTCCTTGGTCTTCCTCTTTTCCTCCCTCCTGGTGACTCCATCCTCAGCATTCTTCTCACGATATACCCCATGTCCCTCCTCTGCACATGTCCAAACCAGGTACCTGAACTCCTCCAAATTCTCCACCTCTTCTCCCTGCAACTGCACCACTCCACTGCCCTCCCTCTCATTCACATACATGTACTTTGTCTTACTCCTACTGACTTTCATTCCCCTTCTCTCCAGCACGTACCTCCACCTCTCCAGGCTCATCTCAACCTGCTCCCTACTCTCACCACAAATCACAATATCATCTGCAAACATCATAGTCCAGGGAGACTCCTGTCTGACCTCGTCCGTCAACCTGTCCATCACCACTGCAAACAGGAAAGGGCTCAGAGCCGATCCTTGATGCAGTCCAACATCCACCGTGAACCAGTCTGTCGTTCCTACTGCACACTTCACTGCTGCACACTGTCCTCATACATGTCCTGCACCACCCTCACATACTTCTCTTACACACGTGACTTCCTTATACAATACCACAACTCCTCTTTGAAAGTCGTTCGGTGGGGCCTTCATGGATGGCTCAAAGCCTTACGCTTGAACATCAGCATTGAGGACAAATGTTCACTTGTTGACTAAAATAACCCAACCACTGCCATGATGAAGAGATAATCAGTGTTATTCACTTCACCTGTCAATGGTCAAACAGTAATGTAATGTCTGATTGGTGTATAATAATAATAATAATAATAATAGTAAAGAGTAATATAACTGGATGTATCAGATTAAGTGCAATAGTATAAGTTGGTAAATAATGAGAGTGGAACCCATGGTGTTAAACCAAATGTGCAGTAAATGATATTACAATCCCAAATAGTTCTTATTTACATGTGATTTTATTCGTTTTTAAGTTTTTTAATAAATGTGCAAAGATTTTAAACAGACTTCTTTCACGTCGTCATGATGGGGGTTTGTTTGTAGAATTTTTAAGAAAATAATGAATTTAATCTATTTTGGATTGAGGCTGTAACATAGCAAAATGTTTAAAAAGTGAAGAGCTGTGAATACTATCTGGATGCACTGTATAGAAGACCAGACTGGACCTTATTTCAGTGCCTACAATCTTGTTTTGCTTTGTGTTTGATAGAACAGCAATGCTACTTCTTTGTTAAGGCTACTTTTTTATCCCTGATGTTTTTCCTTTTGTGTGGGAGTGAGATTGCAGACTTACTAAAAACCTCACAGATCATGTTAACCATATAAATACAGAGCTAGGAAAATCATCTCAAATATAGGCCAAGGGGTATAGCCTGATTGTAAAATACACATACTTCTCCCCATGTTAATAATGACACTACCATTGGGCTGCTGTTGCCAGCCCTGTGTATTTAGTATTTATAGTCAATCAGAAGCCAATCTGATAGGGGTTTATGGTAAAAAGTAAAAAAATACACAATTTTAAATAGGAAATGTTAACTCAATCTCATTTTTACCAAATCTAAGCATTACTCGGTCATTTGTGAAGAATGAATATTGCTGTATTGATATTTATAAAACAAACGATGCCAGCAAAGTTTGCTTTAATTGCGATTTTTTATTTATTTTTTAATAAATTTACATATGCTATAGCACTCCACTGGCTCCTCAATAGTTAAGTAGATTAAAACATCTAACTCTTTTAAGTAATTAAAATTCAAGGCCAATTTTTTTAAAGCACACTAATAAAGTCAAAAAATCCATCCCCTGCATATAAAACTTTAGCACTGTACCAAAGTGACTTGCTGGAACTGGTCCCATTAAAGCCGATTACGTGTCCCAGATGGGTGCAATGATACTGAAGAGATCAATCCGGCAACTCAAAACCAGAGATGTGAATGTCTCTGACATAAAGCATATTGGTTCTGAACATTTTCTAAAATAATATATACAAAAATTGAGCTAAATACTTGATTCTGATTGGCTGGAATGTGTTCAAGTCCAAGTTTATTTCTAAAGCACTTTTCACAATAGACATTGTCTTAAAGCAGCTTTACAGAACTTAAGAATTAAAGTGAATTAGGTGGGTTTATCCCTGGTGATGAAGCCTGGCAAGGTGACTGTGGCAAGGAAAAACCCCTTAGATGGTATGAGAAAGAAACCTTTAGAGGACAGACTCAAAAGTGGAGCCCATCCTCATTTGGGTGATATCAAGAGTGTGAATATAAATTTTAAAAACATCAGAACTACTATGAGCACCGGAGTGTGTGATTATGAGTAATGTCATTTCTACAGTCTTGTACAGTCAGTAGACATTGTGAAACCAGGAGCTACTGAGCAACTCATAAAATAGCATCTAGCAGCTGAGATCATCATAGATATAACAGGTATGTGCTCAAACTCTTGATTAAATAGGTAGTTCCGGACAGTGTAATCAGCATCCTGTATGAATATCAATGTGCAACCTTATAAACAGCTGTAATATAGTAACACACTCACAGCTGCATACAGAGCGAAACAGCTATTTCCTACTGACCTGACTGAGCTACATGGAGGATGTCAGGCATAACTTTAAGACCACCTTCCTAAACTTTTGTTGGTCCCCTTTTTGCTGCCAAAACAGCCCTGACCCATTGAGCATTAACAGCATTAACCTCTTCAGCAGTTTGAGCTACAGGAGCTCGTCTGTTGGATCAGACCACACGGACCAGCTTTCACTCCCCACTTGAATCAATGAGCCTCGGCCGCCCACGACCCCCTGTCGCCGGTTCACCACTCTTCCTTCCTAGACCACTTTTGATAGATACTGACCACTGCAGACCAGAAACAACACGTCAACTTTGAGGATAAAATGTTCACTTGCAAAGTATATTTTGTGTGTGTGTGTGTGTGTGTGTGTGTGTGTGTGTGTGTGTGTGTGTGTGTGTGTATATATATATATATATATATATATATATATATATATATATATATACACACACACACACACACACAGTACAGACCAAAAGTTTGGACAAAAGAGTTTTCTTTATTTTCATGACTATGAAAATTGTAGAGTCAACTATATATATAAATATATATATACAGTGGAACCCACTTATCTCGACATCGGTTAACTCGACAACCCTATTAAGTCGACGTTTTTGAAGTGGAACCACCAAATTCTCGCTTTGTCTTAGCATTTTTTATCGGTTATGTCGATTCTTTTATGTCGACGAACCCTAATATCTCGAGCACAAGGGGGCAAATCTGCCACTTAACGTCGGTTATCTCGATCCGCATGACCAATCGCCGGCTTTTGCCACGTCACCATCTCACTACCGTATTTTTGCGTATATAAGACGCCTCCTATAGAAAGTTTTACATACCCCTCACCCAGGGTGCATCTTATATACGCGAAAATACAGTAGTGAGACGGCACTGTGCAGCCGCAGAAGAACTCGTGGAAGTGGCGGAAAAATTAAGCCTTACAGATGCTACAGGTGTAGGATACTTTTTAGAGCTGTGTGGCAGAGTGAAATGACTCGAGAATTTAATGTTGACACTGGTTAGCTTTTTGTAAAAACGAACTACACCCCGCACGTTTTTTGTGATTTTGTGAGCGATCTTTGTGTTTGCAATGTTGGAGAATATAATAAAGGTTTGTTTTGAGAATCGACGGTGGTTTGTATTGTATACTGGTAAATCTCTGCTGTTAGTTGGTGTACATACGCCTTTTGGTGTAAACAAAACAAACATGTACAGTGAGGAAAATAAGTATTTGAACACCCTGCTATTTTGCAAGTTCTCCCACTTCTCTCCTGGAGGAGTGGGCCAAAATCCCTCCTGCAGTGTGTGCAAACCTGGTGAAAAACTACAGGAAATGTTTGACCTCTGTAATTGCAAACAAAGGCTACTGTACCAAATATTAACATTGACTTTCTCAGGTGTTCAAATACTTATTTGCAGCTGTATCATACAAATAAATAGTTAAAAAATCATACATTGTGATTTCTGGATTTTTTTTTTTTTAGATTATATCTCTCACAGTGGACATGCACCTACGATGACAATTTCAGACCCCTCCATGATTTCTAAGTGGGAGAACTTGCAAAATAGCAGGATGTTCAAATACTTATTTTCCTTACTGTATGTACATTTTTATAGCATGCCTTCATCAAACAAATCACGGCAACGCTGTTGTGTAAAAAAAACTCCAGAAACATGTGCATGCACATTCTCACTTAAAAAAACGCACATCATGTACATAAAGAAATTTCAAGCACGTTAATATATTGCCGCCATATTGGTTTTCGTTTATCATCGGTTATCTCAACGCTTTTTGGCACACCCCTACTCCATCGACATAACCGGGTTCCACTGTATGTATATATATATATATATATATATATATATATATATATATATATATATATATATATATATATATATACAGTACAGACCAAAAGTTTGGACACACCTTCTCATTCAAAGAGTTTTCTTTATTTTCATGACTATGAAAATTGTAGAGTCACACTGAAGGCATCAAGGGCTATTTGACCAAGAAGGAGAGTGATGGGGTGCTGCCAGATGACCTGGCCTCCACAGTCACCGGACCTGAACCCAATCGAGATGGTTTAGGGTGAGCTGGACCGCAGAGTGAAGGCAAAGGGCCAACAAGTGCCAAGCATCTCTCGGGAACTCCTTCAAGACTGTTGGAAGACCATTTCAGGTGACTACCTCTTGAAGCTCATCAAGAGAATGCCAAGAGTGTACAAAGCAGTAATCAAAGCAAAAGGTGGCTACTTTGAAGAACCTACAATATGACATTTTCAGTTGTTTCACACTTTTTTGTTATGTATATAATTCAACATGTGTTAATTCATAGTTTTGATGCCTTCAGTGTGAATCTACAATTTTCATAGTCATGAAAATAAAGAAAACTCTTTGAATGAGAAGGTGTGTCCAAACTTTTGGTCTGTACTGTATATTATATATATATATATATATATATATATATATATATATATATATATATATATATATATATATATATACACACATACACACATACACCATATATTATTACCTACTGCACCTTCTGTACATTATTCACCCTCACCCCTGTACATATATATGCACCTTTATTTTTCAAACTGCTATTAATAGGACACTTATGCACTTTTAGTTGGATGTTAAATGCATTTAATTGGCTCTGTACATGTACCTTGCACAATGACAATAAAGTTAAGTCCAAATCTAAATCTTCTAAATAAATCCCACCCTACTAACAGGTGCCATTATGAAGAGATAATCAGTCATAATGTTATAATGTCATAATGTTACGCCTGATTGGTGTACATATGCCGTACTAAATACTATAAAAAAATACAGAAGGAGACATCTCATTAGAAAGAACACAAGAAGAATATCTCCTTAAACCTTGCGAATGAAGAGAATCATGTTTATTCATTCAGCAAGACTGCAAACTGGTTTTCTTTTTGTCCTTGCTTGACTCCCCTCCAAACTGTAATGTGATATACCAGTTCCACTAGAATGGACGAGAGTCAGAATTGAGACCATAAAGATCAATGCACGCTAGCTATTCGGGGAAATGTACTATGATACATTGTTCCCAAGAGAAGGATGTAGTCCACATTTACTCTATATATATTTATGTGGCTCAGCATTTTCCCTGGGACACATGCTGACACCGGCACACTAGGAACTGGGAAGTAGGACATAATTAAGTAGCAGTAACAAGAAAAAAAAACCTGAGGAGAAGAGAAATGGAAAGATGTGGATGAGTAAATATTTGCCATGTGCACACTTTTTTTTAGGGCTGCCTTCTCAGGGAACAGGAGGTAGGACAGCATGTCAGGGTCAAACATCTTTTCAGAATGTTTGGGACAGGCACAGAACGTGATCCTGTTGCTGAGAACAAGGCCAAAGCTCGTCTCCTGACAGGTTTACCAAAAAAAATAAATTACAGATTATTTCATTTGAATTAATTGGGAGGAAAAATGCTTCCAGGCATTTTGGAGATCCTAATGAAAAACTACGTATTCTGTTAAATACACTTTTTTTCATCTCCAGGGGAAAATTCTTGGTGAGATTTTTGTTTATCAGCCGTATTCGGAATGTGATGAAATTTACACAAGTTTCAATTTGCATGTGATTTTATTCTCATTTCTCCCTCCTTGACAGTCTTACAGTGGATAAGAAATGATCTACACTTTTTAGATCATGACAAGCCTATAATGGTCTATTTGGTCCCTTTGCCTTGTTTGGGGTGGAGCTTATAATCACTACACTAAATGGACCGAATTTTGTGGACACGTTTACAATTATGGCATTTGGAAGACGCCTTTATCAAGAGTGACTTACAATTATCTCATTCATACAATGGAGCAGCTATGGGGTTAAGGGCCTTGTTCAGGGGCCCAGGAGTGTCGGCTTGGTCACCTCTTAAACATCCCATTCTACATTTAGTCCTGTTTTACCATTATAATAACCTCTACTCTTCCGGGAAGATGCTCCACTAGATTTTTGAGTGTGCTTGTGGAGATTTAGTCACAAGGGTGTTAGTAAACACAAGTTAGTGTTCACATTCATCGTTTAAGACGGTTGAGGTCAGAGCTCTATAGCAGGCCACTCAAGATCTTCCACTTCAACTGATGTAAACCATCTGCACAGGGGCATGGTGTTGGATCTGTGATGACCACAAATGTTGAGCTATTTTATGAGTTGCTCAGTAGCTTCCTAGTTTTATAACCACAAATGACTGTATAAGACTGTAGAAAGAACATTACTCATAATCTTACACTCCAGTGCTCATGTTAGTTCTCACTCTCCAGTGTTCTGTATTGTTTTAAAGATTTATAATCACACTCTTGATATCACCCAAATGAGGATGGGTTCCCCTTTTGAGTCTGGTTCCTCTCAAGGTTTCTTCCTCATAACATCTAAGGGAGTTTTTCCTTGCCACAGTCGCCACGGCTGCTCATCAGGTATAAATACACACCATTCACCTTAACTCTTAAAGCTGTAAAGCTGCTTTGAGACAATGTCTGTTGTGAAAAGTGCTATAGAAATAAACTTGACTTGACATTGTCATTATGGAACAGGTTTGAGTCTCTTAGTTCAATAAAAGAAAAATATTAATAGAATAAATAAAAGGAATACAATTGTGTGTCTAAAACTTTGTGGTAACATTTTGTGGAAGAAAATCAGATGTTCCAATACTATCTGTATAGTACATGGATGAATCGCTCACTTCCATGGTATGTTTTTTGTATTATTGTTCCGTGTTACAAACCCTGAAGTGCCACTGAATATCATTTTTCGGATGCAAAGCATGTCATCAGGCCCGAATACTGAGCTGTTTTTGTTTTTTTGCTATGAGAGCTGTAGTGAAGCAAACCCCAGGACACCATTGTCAAAGGGGGTTCAAGACTGCTTTCACTTTTTACCAAACTACAGAGAAAAAAAGTGTGTGACATCAATCTCAATCCTGACAGACAGATCTGATCCTGAACATAGTGATTTGGCAGAGAAGAAGTAAAATATACAAAAGGTATTTGCAGTACTGGATAGCAAAAAAAGATGAATGCTTTGGAAGAGTCTTTCAACAACATAGTAAGATCATCAACTGTATCTCCATAGTGCTTAGACTGGAAGTGTGGTGTGATTCAACAGACGAGCTCCTGTAGCTAAAACTGCTGAAGAAGTTCATGCTGTTAATGCTTCTCTGGTTCTTTGACTAGCTACAGTACCCAAAAACAGTAGCTAAGATTAATGGTTAACCTATTCACATACACATTTCCACTTCTTATTCCTAAGAAATAATAGTCTGTATGAATACCATACCGACACATAATATAAAGATGGCTATGTCAGGCTCAACAGTGCTATTATGGACTTAAAGGAGCCCAAATATCTGTTGATCCTGGTGGCCAGGCAGTGGCTAGGCTGCTAATAACATACAACTGCTAACATTTGTAAGCCTACCTCATGACTAATGAAACTAAAAATGAAAACTATCAAGAAAAGCAGATTTGTTACAGAATGTAACAAATTATAAAAGATTGTCATCTTTCTTTTAGCACTTTCATCTATCAGGCTAATACAAAGTGGCACAAAAAGTCAAGTCAAGTCAAGTCAAGTTTATTTGAAGCTTTACAGAAATCAACAGTCAAGGTAAATGGTGTGCATTTATCCCTGATGAGCAAGCCATGGCGACTGGGGCAAGGAAAAACTCCCTTAGATGTTATGAGGAAGAAAACTTGAGAGGATCCAGACTCAAAAGGGGAACCCATCCTCATTTGGGTGACATCAAGAGTTTGATCATAAATCTTTAAACAATACAGAACACTGGAGAGTGAGAACTAACATGAGCACTAGAGTATAAGATTATAAGTAAATGTTCTTTCAAAAAAGCTAGACATAATTTTAGAGGTAAATCAAATGAATGTAAATTGAAATCTGGAATGTTTATTATTATAATTTTACAAATGCTTTACTGTTGGTATTTAAAAACAAGGTAACCAGTAATGACAATTATAGCACTTAAGGAAAGGTTTGGCGTGGACAGTCATGATGTTCACTCCGAACTTAAACCTAAAGGTCACTCAATATTAAAAAAGGATTAAAAGGTATTGACGGGTACAAAAAAAATAAAGCAACTGTAAAGTGATAAAGTTAAAAAGGTTTTATAGTCTTTCGCTTTGATACTTTTATTAAATTGAGTAATCTTCAGGTTCAAGCTCGGCATAAACACCAGGACCATCATAGCAATCTACTCGTAACCTTTCCCGGCATGTGTTTTCCTTTGTTTTGAGTGATACTCATATAATTACTGTTTGTCTTGGTCTTTAAACACCAACAACAAAGCAGCTATAACGTGATAAAGTGATATTTTTCCTGTGAAGTGTAAAGTGTGAAGCTACAGAGTTAATGCTAAACACAAGAGGTGTTCAAGTCAAACTGGGACTTTCAATTTTACAGGTATAAAAACGGATGCTAGCATGGCGGTACTACACGCGCTAGTAAGTGGCTACTGTGTCCCATTACTGAATGGGGACGCTCATGTCTTGGGCCAGTTTAGAGTTAGCAGGGGAATATGTTGAAAAATATTTCCACTCTTAGAAATCTGTTGTATTATTTTATAAACCAAAAAGTCCCACTTTGACTCAAACGACCCTCATACACAGAACTGCGTATCTACACTAAACCCGGACCACACATGGATTCTGGATTGGCATTTAGCTTCCTTTAACCACGCAAGCTCAGTTTAAACATGATTCCACAGTCTGATCGGTTTATATATCACTTTAGATGTGGGCAAAACCTCAGCAAAATAAGCGATATTCACACAGTCACCATACACATGTACTTACACACAGACATTTAAGAGAGGACTCATGTGCTTGTGTGTGTGTGTGTGTGTGTGTGTGTGTGTGTGTGTGTGTGTGTGTGTCTGTGTCTGTGTGCATGTCGGTGTTATTACTGATTCTTAACAGCAGCGTGAGGTGGAAATGGGCCAGGTCTCAATACCAATAACACACGGCAGAGGAAACAGAACGTTCCTCAGCATGAGCCTGAGATAACGTAATCAGAGAGACAGTGCAAGAAAATTGTGTGTGAGTGGGAGAGAAAGAGAGAGAGAGAAAGAGAAAGAGAGAGAGAGAGAGAGAGAGAGAGAAAGAGAGAGAGAGAGAGAGAGAGAGAGTGAGAGAGAGAGATAAAAAGAGAGAGGGACATAGCATTAAGGTTACAGTGACCTTGTCGAGGGACACCTTAATTAACCTGATCTGCTCGCATGGTGAACAAGCATACAGGGGCAAAAGATTAATTATTAAAGAGGCTCTGAAGATAAAGACAGGAAGGACACTTATCAATCACATTAGGCTGACACAGCCTGAAGAGCAAGGAGCTGATTCACAGAACTTATCAGGCAAATTGAGCTGATGTGATGTCGAGAGCAAACAACTTCAGAAACCTGAAATATTGAATTAGCTCATAAACAAGGCTACTATTATAATGTACTGAAATCAATAATGGCATTTTCTATTCGGGAGAACATTTCAATCCAGAGGGATGCATTAAGTAAAGAATAAAAGACCTGCCAGCATCCTAAAGCTTCCAAAAAACAACACATCCTGAGATTTCTTTTTACTTTTGTTGTTATACAACAAATACAATAATTATTTAATCGGAATGTGTGTAGAAAATGTGAGCGGTGCATGACGGTGCCAAAACCATCAATCAACATGGCACCATATAGGCAAAGGTAAACAGCATGATGCAAACCAGCCTGTAATAAACTGATTTAAAAAAAAAACGCATTATGGGGATTTCTTTATGGAGAATTATGGAAAACATCATGGAAGCATCTCCAGTTTCAGCGTTTACTATATGCCAGATAAATGCCAGCTTCATTCCTATGACTACACACTTGCACAACTCTATATACTATATCGTTACTTGTAAATGTTATTTGTACAAGTTGGCGTTTTTATTGCGACATATTTTTATCAGTGAAAAAAATATTTATTTAGATATAATAATTAGTGGATGCGCTAGACTTTTATTATTTGGAAAGTATATTTTATACGTAGAAATATTTTTCCTCGCTATGTAAATATGACGTATCACAATGTTTATGGTGTCCTGAGAGTCACATAGATTATAGATTAACATGGCAGAGGTAGAGCTGCATATTCTTGGAGACAGAACAGGAAACTAACCGTGCGTAAGAAGTCAGCATGATTTGCTGACTGTCTGAACCAAAGAAATAAACGTGAACTATCTGTTGACCATATTGAATTGCATCATATTGCATTGAATTGCATTGTTTAAATCAGATCAAAATCAGACCGTACTGCATCGCAAGAGGGGTGAATTGTATCGTATGGCATCGGTAGCTGCTTCATATGTATCTTTAAATGTATTGTATAGTTGTATCGCATCTGCCTCAAATATTTAAATGCACATCCCTAATATATAGTCAAATAAGTCGTGGGAAAAAAAAAACAACATTAAATGTTGATCATTGCTCATGTGCTGTTTTTCGCACTGTGCTAACACACACTTGAATGCTCCAGACCAATAAACTGCTAAAAACAGCTTTTATAGAGGAGGTCACTTTTGCTGATGATCAGCAAATTAATCAAGGGCACGTGGCTGCTATTTAGACTCTTAATTCCCATGTAAACAGTCAACCCTTGGTCCTAACCCTATACTTATCCAAAAGCTTGTAATCTATCATCTCAGAGAAGGACATTTCCAAAAATCCTGTTTATAACCTACATAATGAGCGGTTCTGTAATTTGTCCCTCTGTGCAAGCAGATTATCTTTAATCTAACGATCTGCATCCTCAGTGAAGGGATTATGTCTTCAAGCACTGTGTTTCGAGCACACACAGAACATGAGCTGATGAGCACCTAGTTTCCAACCTTGAAGAGGTCATGAACATATAGTATACATATATACCATCTGTTAGTGTGTCTGAATGTGAAGGGCGTATTTTCTTACTGTGTCGATATGTGTTTGCTCTGACACAGATTTCACGGAAATAAAATCAACACCAGGTCTTGAGTGAGCCGAGGCAGGATATCCAGCCCGCTTCGATTACACGTATTCCCTTTTATCCGGATACGTTTCATCAAAAATTAAAGAAGCCGCTCGCTCGCGCTAATGGAAGCCGCCGGCCTCGTAACGTGACCACAGGCGCCGGCGCTTACCTGAGAAGACAGAGAAAGAGATCGAGCAGAGAGACAGGGAGGAGAAGCTGCACACAAGGTCAAGCTAATGCGCTTGATCACATTAAAACAACCTCTGTGTTGAAATGCATTAACTCGCTCTCTCTTTGTCTTTTTACCTTCTATATAAAGCTTCTCTCTGATAGAAAAGAATAGGAGGCTTCATTTTCCGTCCAGTCTGACGTCATAGGCTTTTCTGGGCCACCATCGGACCCGGCGTGGTGCGAGTTACCTCTCGCACTCTCTGATGTCAGCGTTGAAAGGATTAGCAGTGTCCTAATGTTCCCCATCTGTTCCTTGGCCCAGCCGTCTCTCTGCTCATCTCTCTGTGCAAGCTGCCAGGCGTGATTTTGAATGTATTTTTTTTTTCTCTCCCGAAATCAGGTTCAACAAATGAGACTACAAACCATGCAGAACACTTAATCACAGTAAACAGCTTCTTCTTCCTGTTTTATAATATCCCAGGTATAATATTGCCTGCTCCACCCCCTATTGCATGCAGATTGTTTATATGATACACACGTGTGGGCATATGATTCAGAATCCTGTGTTTTTAATATCGGTTGTAATTATATAGTGTACACAAAAAAACTCCACACTTGAAATGTCATGCAAATCATGTGTACAATTCCACGTGATCTGATCCTGACACCAAAACGAGGACGTCATTTATACGTGAAGACAATTACTAATATTACCATAAAGTACAGTACAGATGATTATATACTTGCATATGCATTAATTGTACTGATCTGTTCAGAGAAGGCTTATCCTTACGATTTTATATTCAACTACACCCTGGTGTACCTCCCAACTGGCTACACCTTGGGTTACTACCCAACAAGATACACCCTGAGGTACTACCCAACTAGCTACATCCTGTGGTACTACCCAGCTAGCTACACTCACGGGTACTTCTCAGCTAGCACTACCCAGCTAGCTACAGCAGTAGACACACACAGGACTCATCCAAAAAATCCTGCCTGACTTGAATTCATTACATAAATCTTTAATTCACATGCTGAACTATAAACAGCTTTTAGAACAGTTTTTGCCAGACACACACACACACACACACACACACACACACACACACTTGTATAAACCTAAATAAACGGTCAGCAAGATAGACCTAGAGCTCCATTACCTTCATTACACACTATAATTCATTCATTTTTATTTCTTGTATTTTTTCTAACTGTGTGTGTGCGTGTTGTGTTAATTGTTGTGTTTATCTGCTCGTCTTTACAATTTGGTACTACAGTAACAGAGCGACAGTCTCGAACAGGACTAATACAGTGGCAAAATCTCTTTGTATCTCCTGTCTCTCCATCTGGATTTTCATCTTGTTTCTGTCTTTCGGAACATCTGACTGTCAGACTATTTCTGTCTGTGCGTGTCCCGTTTTCACAGTCAACCCATGAGTCTCTATGTATGTTTAACTATCTCTATCTCTCATTTTTCCTGTTGCGAGATCTCTCTCAGTTGTATCTCTCAGTTGTGCTGTATCTTTTTCTGTATCTCTCTGTTAATCTGTACATCTCTCTGTTTTAGTCTGTGTATCTCCATCACTGTGTATCTATCTATCTGTCTTTGTATATATCTCTCTGTCTCAGTTTGTATCTCCATCATGCAATGTCACTGAAACTGTCCATGTATCTCTCACAGTCTGTCTGTCTGTCTGTCTGTCTGTCTATGTATCAACCTCTTTCTCTATCTTTCTTTCTCTAACTCTTTCTCTATTTTCTTTCTCTTACTGTATCTCTTAGGCTGTGTATCTCCCTCACGCCGTGTCTTTAAAACTGCCCATGTATCACTTGGTTTGTGTAACTCTATCACTTAGGATCTCTCTCTCTGCCTGTGTATCTGTCTTTTTCTGCCTGTTTATCAGTCTCTCTCTCTCTGTCTATGTATCTCTCTCTCTGTCTATGTATCTCTTTCTCTCTCTGTGTGTATCTGTCTCTCTCTTTCTGTGTATCTGTCTCTCTCTGTGTCTCTGTGTGTGTGTGTGTGTGTGTGTGTGTGTATCTGTCTCTCTCTCTTTCTGTGTATCTGTTTCTTTCTTTCTGTGTATCTGTCTCTCTCTCTGTCTGTCTATATCTCTTTCTCTGTCTGTGTCTGTCGCTCTCTCTCTCTCTCTACGTCTTTTTCTGCCTGTGTATTTCTCTCTCTCTCTCTCTCTCTGTGTATGTTTTTTCAGTCTGTATATCTATATCATTTAACATTTCTCACACTGTCTGTGTCTCTTTCTATCTGTTTGTTTATCTATCTCTTCCTGTATCTCTCTGTCTCAATCTGTGCAATTCTCTGTTGCCGTATCTCTCTCAGTCTGTATATCTCCATCCAACAGTATCTCTCATCTTGTATTTGTCTCTCTCTCTCTCTCTCTTTATCTTTTTAGTTTGTGCATCTATATGGAGCTGTATCTGTCTGTCTAGCACCAGCTCCCTCAGTCTGCCTGTGTATGTCTTACTCTCAAACTCTGAATGTCTCTCTATATGTCTGTATATATCAATAAGTCTGTCTGTATCTACTTTTTCATGTTCCTCCCAGTTTGTCTCTCTCTCTCTGTCTCTCTGTATATAGCTGTGTAAACCGTGGCTGGCTAAAGAACAGAGAGAGGATGAAATGAGTGTGTCGGGGTAAAGAGAGGTGAGATCTGTTAGAGCTCAGGTGTGAATGAATCACTCACTCTCACACACACACACACACACACACACACACACACACACACACACACACACACACACACACACACAGAAAAAGCAGGGCGGTGAGATGAACGTAACCTTCATCCCTCTGTGAACCGATAAATCTGTTATCCCACTATTCATTCTGTGAGAAATACACAGTATAATAACCGTTTCACTCAGTGTTCAGTTTACAGCTTCATGGTTACAAAGTGAAGGGCATTTAATGCAATACAACACCACAATGAGAGTGTGTGATGTTGTCTTTTCTTTTTCTCAGGTTTAGAGTAAGAACACAAGTATTACTACCATAAACTGGTCCACATTCTCCCAAATTTTGGAATATATTTCACAATAAAATTGTTCTCTTTACTTTTAGAAAAACTACTAATGTACACTGACATTTTACCATAATGTGGGAAATCCTTTGATTTAATTCAATTGAATAATATAAGGTCTTGGCTCACATGTTTCCACAAAAATGTTCAGAGCGAGCAGGGGGCAGCGTGATTCCTGCCCCTAGAGCTACTTAAATGAACCGGAGACTATTTGTTTTCAAAGAGAACTGAGAGTTTAACTCTCAATTACCAAATTGTGTATTAAGACAGTAAAGCGCACATGATCGGATTCCTGATTTGAGTTAGGGTGAGAGCTCTATAACGAGCCAGTCAAGATCTTTCATTCTAACCCGTGTAAACCATATCTTTATAGAGCTGGTTTTGTGCACATGGGCATTGGGATGCTGGAACTGGTTCGGGTCTTCTAGTTCAAGTGAAGAACATTTTTTATTCTACCACATCCATAGACATCCTACACAATCGTGTGCCTCCAATAACGAGGTAGCATTCTGGGGAGGAAACACTTAGAAAACAAATCGGAAATAATCTGAAATAACATTGAAAATTGTTTGTGACTTGAAAGAGGCAGTAATTATTTCAAATGGGTTCAAAATGTATGTATAAATTGATAAAAATATATATATTTTTTATTGCTGAAGCAAACAAGAATAAAACACTGCTGCTATAAGGTGGTCACTCCACTTTGCATCAGGCTGTAACACACCACCCTGGTATCCTCTTCCTTTTACCTTTTTATTTAATATGACAGAAATTTGTCGCACGGTTTGTGTGAGACCAGGACTGATAGTTGACGTAAGTGCATAATTTATTGCAGGGAGAAAAAAAATTATAAATCACCCCCAAAAAAACAAAAACCAGAATGGTCCAGGTTTAAAGATAGTATAAAGATAGTGTTAAAAAAAAAAAACAGTCACCCAAAAACCAAACCATGGTACAAACAGTGTTGCCAAAAGACACAAACCAGAGACAGATAAACCTGAGTAAAGTAAAACATCTGAGTGCTGCATTCTTTAGAGAAATTCTAAAGAATTTAGAGAATTCTTTTGAGCTCTACTTTTACTCTTTGGTGATAACACTAGTACGTTCCCACCCAATAATACTGTAAATATATTTATACAAGTGGTGTTAAAGTCAAACTGGGACTTTTTAGTTTATAAATTAAAAAATTTCAAGAAGTGAAAACTGCATTTTTTTTTCGACATACTCCCCTGCTAGATTTATACACTCATCCCAACATTTAGCTAATGCCTGGAAAGATTAGACATAGAAAGATGTGGCAGTATGCCTGACCCTTCCTAGGACAGCCTGCTTCACTTTGTCATCAGGAAACCCCCATGATCAGGATCGGCCATCTTTGAAATGTTTACACTGTTGAAATGTCTAACTGCAGCTAAGCATCTGATCACTGAAATGTGCTTGAAGTCTTCTGTCGATATCTGTGTTTTACACCATTGTTCACAAGAAACTTTATCACTACACACTGTTGTCTGCCATCTTGATTTACGGCCTCTGGACTGGCCCACATGTGTGCCCCCTATCAGTAACAGAACACACTAGCCTGCATGTAGTACCACCATGCTAGCATCCATTTTTATACCGGTCACATTAAAAGTCCCGTTTTGACTTGAAAGCTCCTCATATATTGTGTTGTGAAAGAAATCTATTAATGCAAATAACACATCATTGAAGCAACATGCTAAAAATCCGCTATAACAT
Organism: Silurus meridionalis; assembly: GCF_014805685.1. NCBI lineage: Eukaryota > Metazoa > Chordata > Actinopteri > Siluriformes > Siluridae > Silurus > Silurus meridionalis. Next base: position 6,178,363 of record NC_060886.1, read on the forward strand.
AAATCAATTGTATAGGGCACATACACCAAACAGGAATAACATTATAACATTATGACCGGTGAAATGAAGAACACTGGTTATCTCTTCATCATGGTTAGTGACCTGCAACATCACCTGTTAGTGTGTGGATTTATTAGGCAGCAAGTAAATATTTTGTCCTCACAGTTAACTTGTTAGAAGCAGGAAAAATGGGAAAGCATAAGGATATGAGGGAGTTTGACAAGGGCCAAATTGTGACGGCTAGACGACTGGGTCAGAGCATCCAAACCTGCAGCTCTTGTGGGATGGTACTGGTCTGCAGTAGTCAGTATCTATTAAAAGTGGTCCAAGGTAGGAACAGTGGTGAGCCAGCGACAGGGTCGTGGGCGGCTGAGGCCCCATTAAAGCAGGTAGGGAGTAAAGGCTGGACCGTGTGGACCCATACAACAGACGAGCTCCTGTAGCTCAAACTGCTGAAGAAGTTCATGCTGTTAATGCTTAATGGGTCAGAACTGTTTTGTCTGCAAAAAGGGACCAACACAATATAAGGCAGGTGGTCATGATGTTATGCACAATCGTAGTATTTGTTGCCAATAAGAAAAAAAAAGCAATATAGCATGTAAATATGATAAAAAATTTGACTTTGGCGTCTACATATAACCTGTAAAGCATGTCATCTCAAATCAAGTGGCTTTAATGTCACTTAAACGACGTTCCTCCAGAATGAAAGCGCTACATAAAAACACAGAATCACACAAAAACACAATGAAAATAAAAGCAAGCCTAAATTAGGGTTATTAGAACATGGCATCATAGGGGGTTTTAGTAGGTTGTAGGACCTGCAGCACGTGCAATAACCTGACATTTTGCTGAAAGAATAAGTGTCAGTTTATGTTAATGCTAAAAGGGAGTTTGAGATAAGACCTGGGTTCCACAAACACACAAACTTTCAAAGCTGCAGCAGGCAAACTTAAGGTGCTGCTGATGTTATTGATTGTGGCACGGTAGATGGAAATGTCAGTGCGGTGGCCGTTCAGCTTTTAACGATAAAGCAGCTGTGAAGGGAGATATTGTGAGGTTTCTCTCTCTCTCTCTCTCTCTCTCTCTCTCTCTCCACAAAGCCAGCTCTATGAAGATATGCTTTACATGGGTTGTAGTGGAGGATCTTGAGTAACCTGCTATAACACGCTGACCTCAAACCTGTTTAACACATTCAAGATGAACTAGAATGTTGACTGCGCCCCAGGCCTCCTCACCTGAACTACATCAGTACCTGACTTTACTAACACCCTTGTAGCTGAATAAGCACAAATCTCAACAAGCACACTCCAAAATCTAGTGAAACATCTTCCCAAAAAAAGAGGAGGTTATTATAACAGATTAAATGGAGACTAAAATGTGAAATGAGATGTTTAAAAAGTACATAAGAATCTTATGGTCAGGTGGCTACAAATGTTTGTCCATATAGTGTAGATGGATAGATGAATGGATAAGTTGAGCAAGAAGTTCTAGCACAGTTGTTGTAACTACACAAGACAGAAAGTTGAAGCTGTGCACATTTTATCAGAAAACAAAAACAACCAAACCAGACCTCTGAAGGTGTGCTGCGATATGTTGCGCTAATTCTTTAAATCCTGTATGCTGCTAGGTCGGGCCTCCATAGATCGGACTTGTTGTCCAACACATCACAAAGCTATTTGATCAGACTGAGTTTTTTTGCCCTCGTCAAAGTCACTAAGATCTTTGCGCTTGCCCATTTTTCCTGCTTCCAGCACATCAACTTTGAAATCTGACTTTTCACTGGCCATTGTAATCAGATAATCAAATGTATATGTCACCTGCCAGGTAGGGGTCAAGTCGAAACTTTCATTTTTGACTTGTTATAAGAACGAGTGACGTCTACCATCTTGTTGTCTCGGTCCATTTTCTTCTGTTCTTTCTGCTTGCATCCAGATATCATGGGTGTTGATTAAATGCTTGATTGAAAGTTTGCAAATGGAATGTCCGTAAGTCAGGGGAATACTGTATTTAGATTTCAGACATATACACGGTTTTAAAAAAAATTATGGCATCACCAGATCTCTGATATTAGCATCATATTGGAATCAGGACATCTTACATTTTTAGTGGCCGACCGATAAATTGTTTATGCAGATTAATCAGCACCGATAGTTGATTTGCTGGAACTATCAGCAAAAATCCATACCGATAGTTTTTCCGGCTTCCGGTCCGCTTTCATTACAAGAGCAGCCTCTAGAGGCAAATCACTAACACTAAATGCTTGTTTTTACACGCGAGACTGAACGATGCATGGAGAGTGCTATATTATGTTTATTATTTACCATTTGTTAATTATATAATAATATTTATTTATTAATATATTCATATTTATTTCAATAAACAGAATTTCATGATTTAGTACAGTTTTTGTAATTACTTTCAGTACTATTTTACAGGAAGTCTTATATTTGTTTTATTTTTATCTAGTATCCATTTAAAAACAAAAACAAAAATCCATTTGATTAATCGGTTATCGGCAAGTATGATCCAAACTAGCTATCAGTATCGGTCAACCTCTATAAATTTCAACCAAACAACAATTCTATTTTCATTGCAACACTCTATGATATCAGGACAGCTTCAATCCAGTGTCAGCATTGTGTCATCATAACAAATAAAGCCCGTCCTCATATTTAATTAATCCAAGGTTGCTTTATTTAAATATAGCAACCAGTTTGTGGCCGTGCAAGCAGATTGTTTGCTGTATTTGTCATGTTTCCTGTAGTGCGTATCACACTGTGTGCATGTGTGTGTCACCGGGACCCATCATCTGCCTCTGTTCTGTTCCCCGAGTATGGCCTGAGATTAATGAAGCAGAGCAAAGGAAGCCAAGTGCAATCGCGAGCCTCCTGTGCATTTTACAGCATGGTTTTCCCGAAAAGGATCAAAGCTATTTGCGGACTAAATTACGCTGAGGCTGGGGATTCTCTCTGTACAGATAAAACCTTATCTCAGCTCAACAATCTATCAGCCTACATACTGTACAGCTGTCAGGGGAATAGCGCTCTATAAAACCCGCTGTTCCTCAGTCTCATGGCACTTAGCTGCTCTATTAACTGATTTTTTTGTGTGTGTGTGTGTGTGTGTGTGTGTGTGTGTGTGTGTGTGTGTGTGTGTGTGTGTGTGTGTGTATATGTGTGGGGTGGGGGCTATAGATAGACTGACTATAGATCCATCAGCCTGTACTGATGTGCCTCCAATGAGCTGTTTACATTTGGCCAACTGTTCGCCAACGAGCCATAATCCAATGCAGGCAGAGTGTAGAGTTCTGCGCAGGAGCACTAAATGAGCACTTAAGTCTAGTTATTAGCACAGAATGCTAACGGTTATCATAATATTAACTGCAGTGACATTAAGCTTGAGATACAAAATCCGAGACTATCTAATTAGTCTTTTAACTAAATACTGCATGTTCACAAAAAGAGGTCATCCCGAGTTGAGATGCCTTCCAGTGTCTCCATTGTAACATGAAGGAGTCAAAAGAATGATCAGCATGGGGGCGTATACTGTAATTTGCTAATAATTTAGCAAGTTACAGTAGATCATTTAGCAAAACAGAGTCATTGACAGTAACATAAGTAAGTACTTATTTCTATAACACCTTTCTAGAGCAACCATCACAAGTTCTTTAAATCCAAGATAAAAATGGACAGGAGAACAATTAAGAAACATACACAAAAAAAATAACCATAGCAAAAAGGAAGAGCAGAACGGCACACAGAGGTAGGATGCATCGCAGTAAACAGAGAGTGGCAGCGACATAGCCAAACACAGATGCCATCATGTATAAACCTTACAGTATATAAAGTATATTTACAGTGTATTACTTCGCGAGTGGAGGGCGTAGCCGGACACACTCTGTTTTAGTGTCTTTAGACTAAGAAAGGCAAGAGCTAAAGTTGGGTATCATACTGCAAACTGCATTTCAAAAAGGTCTTAGCTTTGCCCCAGATTCTGTGTCAAGTAGGAAGTAGGATGATGGCACTTTAAATGAAACAGGCCAGGGAGTATCCTTGTCCAAGTACCTGAACCACATCGAATGGATGCACTCAATTCAAGAACAGTACCAGACACAGCCAAACTGTCCAGCATCCAGAACCATCAAAGAAAATAAACATCAGCAACATTGTGAAAAAATTTCCATCTGTCCTTGCGACCATATTCTTTCAGTCAGCACCAAAGTTTTTGTGAAAATAGGTAAGAATAGGGTGAAAAGATTTGCAAAAAAGACTGCGTCATCTGTAAACTGACCCTATTGACTAGTACTGTGACTGTAACACTACTACTGCTGACCTGCTTCCTCATGAATAAGACTCCAAGGTACTTCAATTTCTCTATCATGACAAGCTCTTCCTCCTCACCAAAGGAACATCCCACACCTTTTGCATGCATTTATGCCAAAGATTTCCCAGATATTCAAGAATATCTACGTACCACACTGTCCAGCAACATGCAGCTTTATTCTACACAGCTTTATGGCCATATAGGAGGACAGAGACATCGACTGACCAGTGTACACAACATTCTGTCTACAACCTCACCAGACAGCCTGGGATGGTAACAAACAATGCTATTGCTTACCCAAACCCCTGACCCAACTCCTTATAAACAAGATTCCACAGTATTTAAACATCTCCACCACAGGCAAGGTCTTTATCCTGGCCTGAAACGGGTATCCCACGCCTGATTTTCAAGTCCAAGGCTCTCCCATGTCTACCAATCATATAGTGTAAGACAAATAACCCTGTACTCATGACATTATTCTTCGTCATTACCACAGGTAATGATCCCATATGAGTAGAGGGATTTGCATCAAACAGTACAAATTTTCCACAAACTGAGCAGACGGCTAGGAGCATTAACTACCACCACTGCCCCCTGTCCTCTACCAGGGACAAGGACTCCTTCCTCACCTGGAGGAACATTCTACCACTTTCTAAGAAAGAACCAGAGAACTGGATGTACAGATTTCCACCTTAGTCACTTCACATTGTGCAGTGAAACATTCCAGTGAATGTTGGGGGTCTTCTCGAAATAGTGCCAAGAGAATAACATTTGCAAACAACAGGGAAGTTACATCACTTCTTCTAGTTGCGGAGCAGATCGTTTTAACATTATTGTTAACAGGTTTGAGTATAAATAACGCGTCAGCATTTTTCCTGCTTAGACTTGGAACATGTTACAAAACACTGATTCCCCATAACACATCTGCTTGTATTGACAAGAGACTGGGAAAGCATTGATGTCTTTATTCTGGTAGACAGGCACAGGTTGCCTGAGCTGCCTGCATTCTCAAATTTTCTTGCAAATGACTTTATAATGTGCCATAGGTACTGGAGAAGATAGATTAGCCCAGGTTCCTAGCAATTATTTTGTTTTAAATACATAGTTGTCTAGAATTTTCTATTCCCTGGTGGTCTAGTGGTTAGGATGCGGCGCTCTCACCGCTGCGGCCCGGGTTCGAGTCCTGGTCAGGGAACCAACCCCAGCCACTCCTAGTGCCGGTCCCAAGCCCGGATAAATGGGGAGGGTTGCGTTAGGAAGGGCATCCAGCGTTAAAACGTGCCAAATCAAACATGCTGTGGCGACCCCTAATGGGAGAAGTACAAAAGTGCCTTCAAAGGTACTTAAGTATCCAAAGTACTATGATTTATTATGGCTATAAATGTTCCTATTATCATTTTTGTCACAAGACTCTTTGCTTAATTAACTCAGTTTATGTGAAAAGTTAATGTTACTCTCAGCACAATGATCTATTAATAGAATGATATTCATAGAACGATATCATGAGCCCAAAACCTTCTTTTCAACTACTTTCTACTACTAAAATCGTGTTAATAAGGTCACAGGTGTTGTGACAGTTTGAGTCTGGAGTTTCTTCATCATTTATTCCTCCTTAAATGTTCTGCTTGCTGTTGAACTGATGCTGAACTGTATGTTGGTGATCAGTAGATACACCAAGTGCCGATCAAAAGAAGTTCAAAACAGAGGGTGCGCTCGAACCTGATTGGTGTGTGTTTGACCGGTTAAGTTTTTATTCACCCAAATAAAAAGGAACGACTGATTTCACAAAATGTTGAGTAAAAACATATTTGACTGAAACGTGATAGTGAAGTTAAAGTAAAAGTCTCCCCAAATGGAAATACTTCAGTAAATTACAGATATGCGGAAAACCTACTTAAGTACGGTAATGATTTACATTTACTTCGTGAACAAATAAAAGACAATCGTTTTGCAATTTTGTGAAAACTGATCAAAGTGAGCAAAAATCAAGTGCAGTGCAAAAGCCACAAAGACACCAGTCTTGTAAAAAGCTGTAGGTCTTTTATATAATATGTTAAGAAAAGAGCACAAACATGATGTTTTCTATCGTTAAAAGATTTTGTTACTATAAGTCTGTATGTAACGCGCTTTAAAAAAGTGTCAGGACGGATGAAGAAATCCAAAAGAAAGTGAACGGTGAGAGAAGGAAGAGCTAAAATATTTAGAAAGAACATGGTTTAACTGTACACTGACGTTTTATGCAGATCACTCTACATTGGCAGTGTGTTCTTTTCGCTTTCCCTCTATAGAGAAGTCCCAGTACTGTCAGAAAGAGTGTTGGAGGAGTGATTCATTACCTTGCTCTCTCTCTCTCTCTCTTTCCCCTTTTCTCGCCGTGTTCTCTCCCCTGTGCTAATTACTCAGACTAGCTGACCTTCCACATATCCTACTTTCCCAGCTCAGGTTATCGCGTGTTAAGCTCCAGAGACGTTCAAGACATGGAGGCAATTTATTTCTGCCCCGTTCCCCAGCAGCCACCTCGAAGTCCTCCAGCAGGCAAAACATACGGGAGGTCTGACGAGTGAGGGGGAAGTGTGTTGGGAGTGTGTGTGTGTGTGTGGGGCGATTCTGTTTGTGTGGCTAAAAAAAGATTCTCAAATTTAATGTGATGGATGATCAAATGCATACACACATGCATTATCTCTTGTTAAATGTGTACTGGAGCTACAAGGATAATAAATTAGGGGTTTCAATTACAGAAACCCTTCAATATGAATTTCAGTTCCAAAAAACAAAAACAAAAAAGAAAGCGAACGACAAAAAACGGAGGAGAAGAACAAGTCAGTTAAATGACGTGAAGAAACGTCAGAGATAAAGGAGACCAAAATAAACTCGAAACTGTCATATTAGGCACGTTTTCACATGGAGCTGTCAGAGTGTCATAACATCGCCATGCATCACCGCCTGTAAAAACAAACAAAAAACACACATTGTTTATATTTAGCTGCGAAAACACCCGCCGCTGCGATACTTCCACGCCGAGGCACGGGTAACAAAATAATCTTTTCTAAAAATATACGATTATATTAACATTACAGGTGCAATGCTCAAGCAGAACCTCCGCCTAAAGCCATAGATCACTTTCCCCCTCAACCAGGAGAGCTATAAATCATCACAGACAGAATGAGACCAATAACAGCTTACCGGCACCACCATGGTGCAGAGTTTTATGGGAGGAGAGAAAACTGAACTGTGTGTCAGAAAAAGTCCTGATACTTGGAAGCGAAACACACCGGCTATCCTGCAAAGACAAACAGGACAGCTTGGATTATTATGGAATTTCCTGTCCAGAAAACACATATGACGCACTGTGGGCTTTCTGTCCCACTCAACATCACACCCAAATTCTTCCTCAGACACCCCCATCTCCCCCTCTGTCCCACTTAAAAACACGCCTATTTCTCGTTCTGTCCCATTTAGACACACCCATCTCTCACCTATAGATTTGTCAATATGTCCCACTCAAACACAAATCTGTCCTACTTAAAGACTGCCCCACTTATAGGTGTAAATTTGTGTCATGCAAAGACACACTTTTGTCCCAGTCAGAGACACACCTATCCCTCCATTTTTCTTACTCATGGACAAATCTGTTCTACTTATAGGTGCCCATCTGTCCTGTAAAAAAAAAAAAAAAAACACGCATGAATCGTCTGTCTGAAACTTCAGTTGCTAACACAAGACAAACCTACCTCAAGACAAAATAGATCTACTATCTAATAGAGGTCGACACTCCTATCTGCACCAATCAGACCACACCCATCAGTACTTCTAAAAACCCCTCCCATCTGTCACTCAGTCACAAACCACTTGAAGAGACTCAAATACAGTGGAACCTCGGGTTACGAATTTAATTCGTTCCGGTACTTTATTCGTAACCTGAAAAGTTCGTATCCCGATACAAATTTCCCCATAATAATGAACAGAAACTTCGGAAATTTGTTCTGGACAACCAAAAATATTACTTAAATAAAAATAAAGCCAATATTCACTAATATTATTTACTTTTAACATGTTATATTAAAATCATACCACATAAAAACATACAAAGAGGAAAAGATCTTTACCGGTACTTTCCTTTGAGAAGACTCGCTGCAGGAGACGACGTCAGAGAAGGGGAGGAGGAGAGTTATTGTTTGAAGGAGAATCTTATTATATTATATTATTATATATTATTATATATTATATTATAGAATATTAAAGACAGTGTTATTAACACTAACGCTGAGACAATTGTTGCATTAGAGGAAAATGAGAGCTGTTTCTTTAAGGCTACTATCAGTTGGTATTGAAGTCCAGAGTGAAATTCATTATGGGTATTGTACTGGAAAAGACTGTAACCCTGCTAATCTATCTTCATAAAAACAAGTAAAGTGGTTATGCATCGGCTAATGTTGTCCATCTCATCATTCCACGAGCATCAACTAACGAGTTGTTACGCTGCTGCCGGGAAAAGTTCAAGCGGATAAGTAACACGATGCTCTCGCTAGGGACACAGGACGCTAACTGATGTGACGAGCTGCGTGGATAGAGCAAAAACAACCAACTTGCCTGCGATTTTTTGGTGAGCGACGTTCGTATCCCGATATATTGTTCGTAACCAGGGGCAAAAATGTTGATGAACTGCGATTCGTAACCTGAATTATACGTATGCCGGGGCGTTCGTAACCCGAGGTTCCACTGTATATACCTGTCTATGCCACCCACCATCTCCCACAATCAAAGACACACCCATTAGTCATACTCAAAGACACGCCCATTTGTTCCACTAAAATATACACCCATTTGCCCCACTCAAAGACACACCCATCTGCCCAATCATTACACACATCTGCCCCAATCAAAGACATACCAATTTACCCAAATCAAAGACACGCTCATCTGTCCTACTCAAAGACACGCCAATCTGTCCTGCTCAAAGACACGCCAGTCTGCCCTACTCAAAGACACCCCAATCTGTCCTACTCAAAGACACCCCAATTTGTCCTACTCAAAGACACGCCAATCTGTCCTACTCAAAGACATGCCTCTCTGTTCCACTGAAAGATCTGCCCATTTGTCCCACTCTAAGACATGCCCATCTGCCCTATTCAAAGACACGCCTATTTGTCTCACCCAGACATCTTTATCTGTCCCACTCAGACATGCCCATCTATTCCACAGAAAGGCAGTCAAATCTTTTCCACCCGTCTATCTGTACTCAGACACAACCATTTGTTCCACTTAAATAAAACACCTGTCCCACTTAAAGACACGCCTATCTGTCCACTTAAGGACACACCTATCTGTCCCACCTAAAGACACCTGTCCAATCAAAGACATGCCCTACAAACTAAATGCATTTTAAAAAATTTTAAAATGGACATGTATTTATAAATTAATTAACAGGAACTTACACAATGCGGAAACCTTTTTTTCATGCTGCTCCAGCTGAAATTTGTACTGGGGGCTGACATTTGACCCTGCAGGAATCTGACAAGCCGTGTCTAGATTCACTTAAAGGCTGTTAGCTGAGCTGTGAAAGCATCAGTTTAAACTGAGGAATGAGTTCGAGCCGATACACGACCTGCTATTCGAGGACAGCTGTGAAACTGACATGGTTTTGAGTAGCCATCAGTAAATGTCGAGGGAGAAGACGAAGTAAGACATGCGTCACTGTTTAAGCTCAAATTAGCTCTTTTTTTTACCTCAAAAGAAACAGGAAGTCCTCTACTTACGAGGGAGATGCGTTACGACGACCCCAAGTCGAGTCAAGAATATCGTAAGTTGAAGATGAACTAGAACGAACTAAAGCAGATGATTTTACCACTTAGATTATTTGTTTCTTGTCGATATCATTGAGTGTGATATCTGGGTTTCACGTGCCATGACTGACAGCTTTTCCTGCCTCATGCTGGTTTATAATTTTCATTTACTGCTCTAAACTGATGAGCTTCCTCTTCTTTTTTTCACTAGCAGGAGACATACTTGGCGCTTGGAAGACATGCTTTTATCACTAAAATTGCTGTTTGAAACCATTTGAAACAGAAAAAAATACTCTCACAGGGCGAGAGATAAGCTCATCCCAGCTACATGTCCAACGTATTGTATTTGTACAATTTTGTTGTATTGCTATCGTCATCGTAAGATCGTATGTCGAAAAATTGTAATTCGTTTTGGAAATAGACGGGGCACAATTGTGTGCTTGTCTGGCAATAGTATGATACGCTGTCATCTTCAAAATATTCAAGAGCGCAGTACATGGTGAAACCGTGGACGACTTGTGGTACAGATCTTTTCAAATTCAGCTAAATATTCGAACAAAACAATGCAATATTACCTAAAAGAACTAGAAGAATGCTCTGCTATGTTTACAACATGACTATTCATTTCACCTTTAATAGCTGTTAATGAGCATCATAATGGTGGATTTATTTCAAGACGCGCTCTGCTACAAATCCACCGTTTAGCCCGCTTTAGTGCGTCTAATAAAACCCGGCCAGCCCCGTGTTTCTATGGCGTCGTATAAATCAGGCAGTGTATGAACACGACTCTAGCCAATTTTGCCCTGGCAAGCGCTGTAGAGCCACAGCCAAACCCTCCGTCAGCTTATTTACACAGCGGACACCCGATAGCCTCTGTGGCACCGTCACACACCAGCAGCCTCCCACGGAAACAGAATGAATCAGCGATACAGCTCGTAAATCTCTGATTAACATGCAGTGGCGGATCCTGGCTCGGTCGTACCGCTGATACAAAACCAAAATTCCATGTACAAGAAATCAGAGATGTCTGCTGCCAGGAGAGACGTTTTAAGTTCTGCGGCATCCTGAGGTGTGGAAATTGGTAAAATTAACGGGGAGTGGTAGCTTAGTGGGTAAAATGGTAAACTTCTGACTAGAAGGGTGTGATTTAAAATTAACGAAGCTGCCACTGCTGGGCCCTGAGCACCTTGACACAAAAATAATGAGATAATTGTATTTTTCTGTCAAATGGCAAATATATATTACATGTTAATACTAGGGCTGTCAATCGATTAAAATATTGAATCGCGATTCACACGATTGTCATGAGGTAACTCGTGATTAATCGCAACTTAATCGCATATGTTAATCTGTTCTAAATGTACCATAAATGAATACTTTAAATGTTTTAAATACTCTAATCAACATGGCCATGGACAAATTTAAATTATTTATGCATATGTATGTTAATTATTAACAAAACCATACGCAACATAGAGCATGAAGACAAAAATATTCTTGTACATTTTTTAAACTTCATTATGGAGTTTTAAACTACGTAAATCGTCAGGACACTAAACAGAACTTTTGCCATGTTTCCACACGGACGGTTTTATTTGACGGATGTGTGCATCATGGCAGATTTTGGCGCTTGATTTGAGATTTGGTGCATTAGTAAAACAAATATTTAGTAAAAAAAATTTCTGTTTTTTAATAAATGTGTGTTACTTTGAAGGCTTTCATTTCACTTTTTATAGATTTATAATTTTTTTTTTTTTATACAAATGTAACAGAAACCTTCTGCATTAATATAATTAGTGCCGTTAAAATGACTTTGAGTTAACTTTGACAGGAGTGGTATATACATAATGGAAGAGACATTTCAACAGTTAAGGTGTTAGACCTCTAAACAGAAGGTTGTGTTCAAATCCCAGCATCTAACTGCTAAGCTAGGTAAATCAGATTTACATTAAAAGCATTTGGCAGATGAACAGTCACTCCAGAGTGACTTACATTTATCTCATTTATACACCTTAGCATATTTTGGGTTAAGGGCCTTGCTCGGGGGCCCAGAAGTGGCAGCATGGTGTGGTTAAGATTTGAACTCACGACCTTCTGCTTCAAAGTCCAACGCCTAAACAACTGAGCTAGCACCTCTCATTGAGATAAATGCAAGTTGATCTGTATGAGGGCGTCTGCCAAAAGCCATAAATGTAAATGAATGAAGCATATTTATTGAAAACACACAAGTGGAGTTAGTATGGATTCAAAATAATGTCACGGTTCCAAAATTTCACACGCAATTACATTTTGCAGCAATAAAAGCAAATGTCAGAAGTGAGCACTAAGTGGATAATACTAATGTATCATTCATGACAGTTAACCTACATACTCAAAGCTACTCAGTGTATAATAAACCTTTTAACCTTAATGCTGCTCTGGTCTATATTACTTATTTACGAATCATATTATGATTATTACTTCAGTGTGTGTTTTTGTGAGAGGAATAAGAAGCAGAAAAGAGCCAAGAGCCTTCGTCACATGTACATTACAGCACAGTGAAATTCTTTTCTGCGCATTTCCCAGTGATGTTAAAAAGCTGACGTCATAGCCGACCCTGGAGCACACACAGGGTTAAGGGCCTTGCTCAGGGGCCCAAGTGTGGCAGCTTGGCTACAGCAGGGCTTGAACACCTGACATTCCATTCAGTAACCCAGAGAGAGAACATTCAGCTGGAGAAGCTTTAGTGGAAACATCATGTGGAAGGATCAAATCGAAAACTTAAAAAGGAACTCAGGTGCTCATTGATTGGCAGAACTTTTGCATTGAACAAATTGATTATGAACAAAATGAAACGCAAAACAATGAACAAGTAACGAAAAAAAAAATTATAATACAGGCACAACAAGGAAACCAACAAAGGTCAAACAGACAGCAAACAGTGCTATGAAACGTGAGTATATATGCAGACACACGTGACATGGATCCTAAAAGTGCAGTGGTCCGTGGGAAGTTTGGCCATAATCCCGACAGTCAGCAATTTACAATAAAAAAAGAAAAAAGAAAAATAGGGGAAACAACGTAAGCCTTTGACTTGCTCTTGTATATACATGAACCTGTGACTCAATTAACCTCTATGGGTTTTTATTTTTCTATAGTTTCGGCTCATTTAAAAAACAGTAAGGAGGAGACTGGTGCTTGAACCCCTGACCTGTTTAACCAAGAGCCATACCTAATAAGCTATTATAGTCCAACTGAATTAAAAAGAAAGTGATATTCTGCTATAAAAATGATCAACATAGCCAAATAGTAAGAACTGTTACAGTAATCACCCTGAAGATGATTATTCCTTTAACAGCATACCCTCAAGTGTTATTCCTCTCATATCACTAATGCTAAAAAAAACTACCCATTTATAGTTTTGATATCTGTACATCACATCTCGTTACTTAGAAACTAGGATGTGATCTGTCCTGAACAATTTCTCCTGTACAGATTTTACACCTGTAGGTCTGACAGTTACAAAGTCCTCAGAGACTCCATTTATTAATGCTAAATATTAACAATTACAGTATTTGGCAGATGCCCTTATCCAAAGCTAAACAATTAAGGGCCTTGCTTAAGGGTCCAGGAGTGGCAGCTAGGTGATGCTGGGATTTGAGCCCATAACGTTCCAATGAGAAGTCCCACACCTTATCCACTGAGCTACCACTTCCCTATGAGAAGGGAAGGGGCTTTTACTTGTCACATGTACATGCACATTGAAACGCTTTCTTTACATTTTCAACCATGATCGCACCCCTGGAGAACTAAGAGTTAAGGGCCTTGTTCAAGGGCCCAAGAGTAGCAGCTGAGCGATACCGGACCTTGAACCTCTGACCTTCCACATCAGAAAATCCAGAGCCTTAACCACTGAGCTATGACTTCCCTTTAAATAGACGTCTCCATACAAAAGATTGTACATCACCAATAATTTGGTTGGCCGTCCACGTGTATATATATATATATATATAAGTTGTCAAAGAACCGTTACTATAGAAACAATAACGCGTTAGAACATGACATCGATCCCGGTATAGACAATGAAATCAACGCCAGGTTACCAATCGGTTTGAAGAATTTAACAGCATGTGGGTATAATGATAAACACTAGATTTACCCAGAATTCTATCGGGTGTTTCAGAATAGCGTAGCCTTCTCCTTCTCTTCTGAGTCCTTGAATCAATTGTTCACCCTGGATTCATTCAGCGTGCGAGTCATTCAGCTTAGACGTTTTATTTAATAACTGCATTCTACAACTCGGCGTCCTTCAACGAGTTCCGAGAGGAATCCTTTTCGAGAATTGTTTGCTAATGAAGAGTACAGCCATTTTCCAACCCAAGGATCCAAAGTGTTTGGTCATGTAAGAATCCTGGGTCCTCCAAGTCACGTGGTTATTTTATTTATCTTCAGTAAGCACTTAATCCTGGGCAGGGTGACAAAAAAAATCCAGAGCTTATCACTGAAATAGTGAACGGGTGAGGTACACACCTTGGATGGGATGCCAGTTAATCAACATTCACACACTTAACATTTACATGGAAGATTAGTGGTTTTTGTACAGGGAATGTTTGCTGCAGTGTGGAGAAGTTTATGGTGACCTTCCAACAGCACTGGTTCTGATTCTGAACCAATTTGGTTCATCTTGCATCATCACAAACGTGCATGAGGAACACAAAATAACTCACCCAAAATGTTATATATGGCAGAGTCAAGTAAGGCACACGGCATAATTCCTCTAAAGTACAGAAGATCTCGCCTTTCCACTTCTCACAAAGTTCTTGAGGTGAGACCTAAATTCATGCTTGGTATGCTGTGGAAACTAATGATGTCATCATCATCTTCCTGAACTCGTGAGCACCTGAGAATGATTCATGCTCACATTTATTCAGTGCAACCGAACGCTGAGCAGCTCATACAGGAAGTCTCGGATTCAATACCTAACCACGACAGGAAAAAATAGAAGTGGAAGACATGAGTAGACCATAATGCAAGCTCAGGATCAAATCCCAGAGGTACGATGCTACTCAAAGCACCATGAAATAATTATCCAAAAGATAAAAAAAACCATTTAAAAACATTTATTATTGTGCATAAAAGCAACATAATATGGATTTGTTCATAACTGGACCATTTTCCGTAAAACTTTCAGAGTTGGCAGGTGGAAAAATTGCTCCAAAAATTTATTTCAGGGCCTGACTGCAGCGGTACAGGAGACACTGTGGTGTGAATGGATTCCCCTGAATAAGCAAAGAGCCTCGGAGTTCCGCTTTGATGCTACGCATAAGGACGCAAATAATACAATTACCCTGGACCCCGTTCTGCATAATAAACAAGCAGGTGTCAACCCTCCGTCAGCCACGCAGAAGCTCGAGCTCGGAGATTTCAGAACACCAGAAGAGCCACGAGGCAGCAAGGGCTTACTCTTCAGGCATTACAGCAGATACACAGTGTCAATATATAGAGGAGAGTCAAGGTCATTGTGAAGGTCAGTAATATTAATAAAGCATTTGTGGGTTTTTTTCAGAATAATAGATACATTTGTAGCTATTTTTACATTTTAGTTTATTTCAGCAACCGTCAACGCCACACCATGCGGTCATAAAGCTCTAATTTATGTATCTGTCAATCGTCTACCTTTAAACGTGCGTTCAAATATTTCAGGATTTTTTTGCCATTTGATATAAATGAGAACAGATGTTCCAGTTCCGCTGTATTTTAAGAAGAACACAATTGCTGAATATACAAGTGGTTCTTCAGAGAGGAATCACAATAGTTGGTGCAATAAAAGATATGCACACACACACACACACACACACACACACAAAAGCACACACACCTTTCTAGGACACACTCACTCAAATCTTCACTTTGTTGCTGCCCAAGTGAACAAAGCAACCAGAATAACATTACCAAGCAAGAGAAAAATCACAGCAATTTCACATCACTTAAGAAATCCAGATGTTATTTCCAAATTCTTTCTCTGGGCTCTTTTGGTCATTCATGGCGTCTAGAATTTGAGTATTCAGTGTTATCCTATAACACCTGATTCCACCCTGGAATTATCGACTTACCATATAAAAATCCAGTTCAATACAGTGTGGTATTTCACATGTCCTTGTGGGAGAAGGTAAGTGGAGCAGTGGTAGCCTCAATGTGTCAATGTGCAAATGCAACCTTTCTAACCTTTATATAGACAAACACATTTTTATTTTAATATCTGGTTCACTTGCTGTCACTCGTGGAGGGATTTCGATTCAGGCTACTGTAGGACATTCACGGTCTCATCCTCGTACCCGGAGTTGCCAACTTACTGACGGTCACTAGATTTTCTTACATTTGTGCGAGTTAACTTTCCCATGGACGACTCACAGATCACCTATCTTTCTATTGGCTCATCACTAATCTCCTATCTTTCTAATGGCCGATCACTGACCACTGTTATTTCCACTATTCTACATCCACCATTGTTTTCAATAACTAATCACCATCAACCATTGCTCCCAATGACTACTCACTGATCACAATTGTGCCAACAACCAATCACTATCCACTGTTGTTCCCAACAACTAATTACCTTCAAACATGGTTCCCAAAGACCAATCACTGATCATCCTCACTTCCAATGACTATTCACCATCCAATATTGTACCCAACAGCTAATCACCATCCACCACTTTTCCCAATGACCAATCACTGATCACTGTTGCTTCCAAAAAACAATCAATGACCACTATTGCTTCCAAAAACCAATCACTGATCACTGTTGCTTCCAAAGACCAATCAATGATCACTGTTGCTTCATAGCCCAACCACTGATCACTGTTGCTTTCAAAAACCAATCACTGATCACTGTTGCTTCCATAGACCAATCACTGATCACTGTTGCTTCCATAGACCAATCACTGATCATCCTAACTTCCAATGACTAATCACCATCCAACATTGTACCCCACAGCTAATCATCGTCCACTACTTTTTCCAATGACCAATCACTGATCACCATTGTTCCCAACAACTGTCGTCTCCCCAAAACCCACCAATGTAGATCATTGTTTGTCCCACCAGCATGCTTTTCTGTTTTTTCTTGGCAAACTGTTACAGCAACAAAACAAAGTATTCCTCAGAAACAGATTCCTCCGTACCCATTCCCGGAAATCTCCTGACTCCCGCCTCTGTAATCTTTAATAAAATATAGATTTTGTAAATATTGCATTGGCAGCGCAATTTATAATGAACGACTCATCCTCTTCGACTCAACTCTATTCTGAGAATTTCCAGAATATCTTCCTGCTCTTCAATAAACAGATCAGTCATGAGGCGACTTCTGGAGCGCTTGAGCATGCAGTAGTTACTTTCTCATCCAAAGAGTTGCCATCACTGCTCATGCTCTCCTCCTGGAACGAGCTTCTCCTCCAGAAACTTCAAACAGAAGCCCCCCAATAAATTGCAGTTCCTCTGACAACGTACAGCTCCAAAACTGCACACTGACTGCCACTCAACGCCTTTATATAATCCATTGCATTACATTGTGCACGTGCATTTCGAATAATAGAGCAGAAACGTGTTTCTGTGTTGTCTGGGTCAGGATGCATGCACGCGCTTCCCGGAAATCCACCTTGCACAGGTGAGACACTTTCTAACTCAGATAATGAGCTGCCTGGATTATTTGGACCACAACAAGAGCAAAGGATTTTTTTTCCTCCATCCCATCAAATATGCGATTTGCACAGCCGACACTGTACCTGTGCTCCATCTAGCGCACCTTGTGCACGACTCGCGCACCTACAGTAATAAAACACGGTCAGCGCGAGCATGCGTGCATCATTCCACGCGCTGGAATAAAATAAAAAAAGAAAATAGCGGGAAAAAACCCACAAAACAACAATAACAATAAAACCTTCTTGCCGTTCTGGAACATCTACTGACCTTGTAGGACCAGGAGCTGGCTTTCTGGTAGTAAAGTTCAGCGCTTGGTTTTTCCTGCAGCAGGTCGGACGGCGCGCGCGAGAGAACCTCTCTCAGCGGCGCGTGAGTGCGCGTTTGTGAGTGAGGGTAAGGTGCACGCGCGCGGTCTCTCGTGCCCGCGCGTTTGAGCGGCGGCGCGCCGCATGACCGATCACAGCCTTTGCTAAACACTGGCAATGGTCAGTAGTAGTGAACTTTTTCTTTCTCTTGGTTAATTTGGGTTAATTTTTTTTAACTGACTTACTTATATTTCCCTGCTAAATCAAATAAAACAATCATTGACATTCTGACGGTTTCCTCTACAAACACCATTACATGGTTTCCTCCAAATAGTGTGTCTGTGTACAAAACCTTCATCATCAAACCAACAGATTCCAGTGTAGAAACTTCTCAGAAACTCCATGTTTAATGATGTCCTAATGGTCCCTGTAGGTGTCCAGTAGATACCAAGTGGCTATTGGTCTTTGATGGTATCCACTAGACATAAGATGCCAAAATAGAAGGAAAGAATTTAACATTAAAACATGTTCCATTAATGTCCCATTATAACCATTAAAACCTTTTCTACTATGTTTGTTTGTTTGTTTGTTTGAACGTTATACCACAATATCACACCTGACATCACCTTACCTCTTTTCCTCTGCTCATTCTTCCCTCCATCCTTTCTTCCCTTGTCCTTTTTTGACCAGAAAGCATTTTTTTTTTTTAATCTAAGCTCAGTCTAATCAAAAGACAAACAAATTTAAACAAAAGAACAGACTATAAGTTTACTGGGTTATTTATTTATGTATTTATTTATTTATCTTATTTATATTTGAACTGTTATTTTTTATTGTTTATTTATTTATTTATTTATTTATATATATTTGAACTGTTATTTTAATTGTACTTTTTAATTGTTGTTTTTATTTATTTAACCTTTTATTTGTTTATTTATTTATTTATTTATTTATTTATTTATGTATTTATTTATCATTTTTTATATTTGAACTGTAATTTTTTTTATTGTAATTTTTTATACTGTAAATTCTTGTTTTTTCCCTCTTATTTTATTTTTATTATTAGATGTTTTTTATTTACATTTTTTATTGTACTACTCCATTGACACTTTTTATATTAGTTGTTTTTATTTATTTAACCTTTTATTTATTTATGTTTTATTCCTTTTGTATATCCAGTTGTTATAAAACGTTTTATAGCATATCGCACTGTTTGGCTGCGTATGTTACAAATTAAATTTCAATTAAAAAAAAAAATTATAATAATCACGTCTGCAGCTAGATACTGTGTACATTTTTGTCCTGTATCCTTATTATACCACAAATGAGACCTCAAGATACAATGTATCAGTCTCTACATTATTATCACCACCAGAGATGGCAAAGGTAACACACATCCTTCACTCAAGTAGAAGTAAAAATCCTCATGTTTTAAAAGTAAAACTGACTACACTTTTTCCCTCAAGTTAAAGTAAAGAAGTTTGGGCTCTGACAGGTACTTAAGTAAAAAGTAGTCGTTATAACTACCTGTTTTAGTGACATGCTGGTAACTGGACCTCACATCATATTAATATATTAATACAAAATAATTGAAAATGTTGTTATCTAATGAATGTATCCAGGCTAAAGATCCACCATATAAAACACAAGCAGAGAAAAGATGATGATGATCATGTGATCAGGAATGTCTCTGTTCTCAGTCATGTTTACATCACTGACTCCCTCTGTCTCATCTACGTTAACCCCAGACTTCTTGCTTGTTGTGGTAGATTGAAAAAGCCGTGCAATGACAAGAAATAGGTCGATTGGCTGAAAACGGTGTGCAATGAGAAGAAAATCGATCATTTCACCAAATAGATTAAAACTAAACTAAGTCTGTTTTGAAAATGAGAAAGTACAGATATTTGTGTAAAAATGTAATGACTAAAAGTGAAAGGTTTTCCAAAAAATAAATAGTGAAGTAAAGTACTGATACCAGAAAGAATCTACTTAAGTAAAATTTACTGGTATTAAATATCATCATCATCATCATCACTGTTCTTCTGATATAATCCAAGAAATTACAAATTTAAAAAAACCACTACTAGTTCAGTTCCCAGTGTGTATTTTATTTCTTTCTTTCATTTGCTTCCGGTCTAAAAACTGCAATCTCATCATCCCAGACTGGTGTGTGACGGTGTGGTGAGCTTCGTCCTCGGTAGGTGTACAGCCACCTAATTGCACGCTGCACTCGTGGTCATCCACTAAAGCCCTATTTTAGAGTTTAAACACAGGCTTTCAAGGGCGCAGGCTGAACTCCACCCTCACTCAACACATCCTATAGCGCAGGGTAGTTGAAATTTCCTCCAGAACATCTCAGTTCTTGTCCTAGACTGGTGTATCTCTGTTCTGACTAGTTTTCATTCCAAAAAGGCAACAGTTACTGAGAAAACACAAAACAGATTTTGTTGATTGGGATGATACACTTGGTACAAATAAGTGCAAATGTCTGTATCCTTCATGGTTGCTATGAATTTGACCTAATTGTGAAATTAATAGCAAATACAGACACTATTACAGACAGAGGTCACGTTGTTGATATTAGTTCAGTTTGCTTCTGTACATTTATTCTGTATTATTTGGATAATAGATGCCATAAAGCTAGAAAAATAACATAGATTGTGTTCATGTCAAAATCAGCAATCAAATACATTACCCATAAGTCCTTGCACATCACATGACTGCCACTGGTCACTACATTTGGCAGACACTCTTATCCAGAGTGACTTATCACATAGTGATCTCATTAAGATACCACATACCACCTCACTTATCACCCCCACCTGATTCTTTTAATGTCCTGCTAAGTATTTTATTGAAGTTTTGGCCTTTGTGTGTTTCTCTGTCAAGCTTTTGTTGGTGTTGTGTGTCTTGTCATGGTCAACCTGTTTCCAAGTTCTTTCCAGTCGTTATCTTTGTGGCTTAGATCTATTAGATCCATGAAGTTACAGGATTAGAAACAATTTTATTAGAGGGACAGCGCATGTAGGACGTTTTGAGGACAAAGTGAGAGAGGCCTGATTGAGATGGTTTGGACATGCAGAGGAGGAACATGGGGTATATCAGTGGGAGAATGCTGAGGATGGAGCCCCCAGAAAGGAAAAGAGGAAGACCAAGGAGGAGGTTTATGGATGTGGTGAAGGAAGACATGCAGGTAGTTGGGTTGAAAGAGGCAGATGTAGAGGACAGGGGGGTATGGAGACGGATGATCCACTGTAGAGACCCCTAATGGGAGAAGCCGAAAGAAGAAGAAGAAATAGATTGATTGTGCTAATAAAAACACTAGCTAGATTGGAATTGTAGCATTCAAAGCATGACAGATTTCTGCCATGCTGCGTCTAAAACCCCTAATTCAAATAATCTGTTCTTGATCGGCTTTTAGTAAGTTAGGTATTAAAAGAGGAAAAATCACCAAACCATGACTTCAGACACTCATTCAGCTAAATTCATTTTAATCCTCCACACAGTGCTGGGACTCACAAATCAGATGTACATTTGCCAGATTGGATTTTGAATTGGCAACCTTTTATGGTCAAAAACCAGCCCAAACAGTCACTTTGCCAAATTAGATCTATCAGCCCAAGGACATTTTTTAGTTTAGTGTGTTTAAAATGAGCTCAAGTGGGCAGGGAATTGGTAGATCTGGCAACACTGATCAGCTTCCCAATAACAGGAACTCATCTGGTCTTCAGAAACAGCCTAGTTTGGACAGATGTAGATGTAGTGGTGTGAGAAATATTAGCATCGTGGAGAAAAGAAAAATATGGCACAAAGCCTTTTTTGTGCTCCTTTTTTTAAAACAAGGAACAAATTAGATGGCTGTTTATCTCCCTGTGACTAAGTCTCCATATTTAACCAAAAGCAGCAAGATTCATCATTAATTAATGTTGGAGTTATGATTGGCTTTAGGGTTTGGTAGAATTATTGCACTTACAGTTTAAAAGTGGAGTTTATGATTGGAGTTAGAGTTAATAGTGGGGTTTAGGATTGGGTTTAGGGCTGGTGTTATGATTAGACTTAGTGTTTGGTTGTTTTAGTATTTAGCTAGTGTTATAGTTGGAGTTAGGGTTTGGTCAGATTTAGGATTTGGCTGGGGTCATGATTAGAGCAAGGGGTTGGTCAGGTTTAGGACTGGGCTGGGGTTATAATTAGAGTTAGGGTTTGGTCAGGTTTAGTATTGGGCTGGGGTTATAATTGGAGTTAGGGTTTGGTCTGGTTTAAGATTGGGCTGGGGTTATGATTGGAGTTAGGGTTGGTAGAATTATTGCACTTACAGTTTAAAGGTGGAGTTCATGATTAGAGTTAGAGTTAATAGAGGATCTAGGATTGGTTTTAGGGCTGGTGTTATGATTGGACTTAGCGTTTGGTCGTTTAGTATTTGGCTAAGGTTATAGTTGGAGTTAGGGTTTGGTCAGGTTTAGGATTGGGTTGGGGTTATGATTGTAGTTAGGGTTTGGTCAGGTTTAGTATTGGGCTGGGGTTATAGTTGGAGTTAGGGTTTGGTCAGGTTTAGGATTGGGCTGGGGTTATAATTGGAATTAGTGTTTGGTCGGGTTGAAAATTGGGCTGGGGTTATAATTGGAGTTAGGGTATGGTTGGGTTTAAGGCTGGTGTTATGATTAGATTTAGTGTTTGGTTGGTTTAGGATTGGGCTAGGGTTATAGTTGAAGTTAGGGTTTGGTCGGGTTTAGGATTTGGCTAGAATTATAGTTGGAGTTAGGGTTTGGTCGGGTTTAGTTGAATTTTGGGTTTATGATTGGATTTATGGGTAGGGTGGAGTTTGAAGTATTGGTTTTGGGGCTTATGCTTGAGATAGGCGTAGGGTCAGGTTTAGGATTAGGTTTAGGGTTTTAATTGGATTAATGGGTAGGGTGGGTTTAAGTGTGGTTCAGGGTTTATGATTGGAATTAGACATAGGATCGGTTTAGGATTGGGTTTAGAGATTTAAGACAGGGTTTGGAGTCACAAGAACTTCTTGGTGTCTGCTTAAAGAAAATCACTATTACTATTGATTTCAATGAAAGTCATGCAAACAATGACAGCTGACCACAACACATTTAAATCACAAATAATACAAATGAATATACACTGCTTAAGGAAACAGCCTGAGTGAGACATTTAAGAGGATGGAGGACTAATTGTTTGGAGTTCACAGCTCTCATTCTGTGCAGAAAATTCTGTACAGATCTCTCCATTAGCCAGGAATAAGTAAATCCCAAATCCCACCAACAAAGGCAGTGATTAATACGACCATTACTATAGTGCAAAGTTCAAGGTCCCCTGGTGGTCTAGTGGTTAGGATGTGGCGCTCTCACCGCTGCGCCCCGGGTTCGATCCCCGGTCAGGGAACCAACCCCAGCCACTCTCAGTGCCGGTCCCAAGCCCGGATAAATTGGGGAGGGTTGCATTAGGAAGGGCATCCAGTGTTACATCGTGGGAAAAGAAGTAAAGATTTGTGCTGACCACATACACACACACCTGAATGCCAATGTAGCCTAGGAAATCTAGATTCCACAATGCTTTTGGTATGTAAGTGGTAACCAGAGAACCCTGCAGGAACCCTTGTGGACATGGACAGCAGCCTGAGCTCAGGATCAAACCGGGGACCCTGGACCTATTTGAGGGCTACTGCAGTAGTTAAAAAGAAGGTTTTGTGCTCATGATATTTTTTAATAGATATCAGTGTTTGACTCATTTATATCATTCTATTTATAGATCAGTGTGCTGAAAGTAACATAAGAGTGTTTTTACATAAACTGAGTTGATAAATTAAAGAGTCTTGTGATAAAAATGATAATTGGAATATTATAGCCATAATATATCACGTACAGTACTTTGGATACTTAAGTACATTGGAAGGCAAATTGGAAACCAGGAAAACAACCAGGAAAACACCTAGAACCTGGATCTCTCTTTCTGTCTTCATTTCCTACTTTTGCAAATTTTTCCACCCACAATTGCACAACTGACACTTTAACTGGACAGGCACACCTCAGTGACACTTTTAATACAGCACTTGAACACTTTTATGACATCATGACATTTTAGATCTGGACTATTGTCAATATCTATGTCAGATCCATACCCATGCCATTTTTACATTATTTAAGCACATTCCATATACTTTCATTTTTTATATTCTAGTTTTATTTCAATTTTCTGTTTATGTACATTATTGGACAGTGGAAAGAGCATTTCACTACATGTTGTACTCTGTGTGCCGAATAAATAAATGTGGCAAAAAAAAAAAAAAGATAAATACTTTTGTACTTTTACTTTTACTGGAGTCATATTATACCTCTCTATTTTAAGTTTTACTCAAGTACGTGGTTTGTTTACTTCATCCACCACTGGATTACAGCTGTTTATAAAGCAGCACATTTCAAGCTAATTTGCAACTACTTGTGCATTCAACCTTTCAGCCAATCAGAATCAAGCAGTCAGATTCACCATGAAAAAACTTTGAAAAAAATAGTTTTAAAAGAGTTGAAACAAGTAAAAATAAGTTGTAAAAAAATTTAAGCTGTTGACTTAGTGGATACATGGATCACTAAGGCATCATTCCCTAAATGAAATTTAGTGGGCCCTTCTTACATTGGTCCCTTTGGATTTCTAGTTTAGGCCACACCCACGTCCGATTTAAAATGTAAATACAGACATATATAGGGGTATTTTGTAGAATCCCTCAAGTCTTAGGGGTTTTCTTGCCACTGTTTTACCCAAATCTCCATTGAATTGATAAAAATGACGTACCCTGAGAAACAGGAAACGGGCGTTTTGCTTTATTCTTCCCTCAGTGAAACATCCTGCGTTCTCAAGAAGAGCCACTTTATGACCACTATGCACTTTATGAGCACATAGATCCTCCCTACATGCGTCTATCCATTCATCAACTTTGGAGAAGCAACATCTGGTTCACGACAAGTGCATGCTTTAAGTCAGAGTTACTTGCTAATTGAAGTTTAAAACACTGCACTGTGAATAGGGCTGTGTTCTTAAAAAAGGGTTTGGTAAAGAAAAAGCGAAAACCGCGAGACAGACAGATACACACACACACACACAGACACACACACACACACACACACACACACACACACACACACACACACACACACATTGTCACATAGGTGAGAACGGCTGAGTCCTGTTTCCAAAAGAGTCTCCTGCTAATGGAGTGCTACATTCAGCACTGGCATGAGAAATTCTCAACACAACTAGACATAAAGTAGCTGCTCCAAAAAGAATTCAACAATCAGCAGCTCAGATTCTCACAAGTGATGGATGTGCACGTGTTTGACTGATGACGAAGGTAAATCATTTTCTTCTTCACTCTCTTTCTTTTGGGTGATGAAAAGAACAAGAGAAACAGCACAACAGACCTTAACTGAAGTGTGCTGGAAATTATTACCACACTTTAGACCCATTAGGAGATATATTCATTCTGTTTATTCATCCATCCATCCATCTATCTATTTATTCTGACTCCATTCATCCACATTTCACCCTTATTAAGTTCTATTACTTTATTACATATTAATTTTTATTGGATATCAGATTTGGGATCATTATCCATCCATTATTACATTTCTAGCAATCCATCCTTTATGGTTCTGTTAGTTTGCTATGCATGCGTCTATCCATCATTTTGCACTTTAAACAGTTCATTCATCCATCCATCCATCCATCCATCCATCCATCCATCCATTATCTTTTACTTCCAAAAGTTCATATTTTTTTCCATCCATCCATCCATCCATCCATCCATCCATCCATCCATCCATCCAGTTATCCATTTAATTCCATTCATATATCCATCCATCCATCCATCCATCATCCATCCATCCATCCACCCATCCATCTATCCATCCATCCGATTCCATCCAGTTATCTATTTAATTTTATCCATCCATTCATCCATTTCCATCCAGTCATCCATTTAATTCCATTCATCCATCCATCCATCCAATTCCATTCAGTTATCCTTTTAATTCTATCCATCCATCCATCCATCCATCCATCCATCCATCCATGCATCCATCCAATTCCATCCAGTTATCCATTTCATTTCATCCATCCATCCATCCATCCATCCATCCATCCATCCATCCATCCAGTTATCCATTTAATTCCATCCATCTGTCCATCCATCCATCCATCCATGCATCCATCCATCCAATTCCATCCAGTTATCCATTTCATTTCATCCATCCATCCATCCATCCATCCATCCATCCATCCATCCATCCATCCATTCCTCCATCCAGTTATCCATTTAATTTCATCCATCCATCCATCCATCCATCCATACACCCATCCATGCTTTTTCACTTCCAAAAGTTCACCCATCCATCCATCCATCCATCCATCCATCCATCCATCCGATTTCACCCTCCATCTATTATTCTTTCATTTTCCATGTATTAATTCAGTATGCAAAAACATACAATTATCAAGCCACCCGTCCAAGATGCAGGAAGAAATTTTTTTAATTTCAATTAAAGTTAATTTAATTTTTTAATTTGACCAATTCTCCCCTCTGTTTATCATCCCATTTCAGTTACATTGAATACTTAATCGGTTACTTTATTATTATAACTTTAATCTATCAATTAATCACAAACTCTTTCAGGCTCTATCAACTAAACAACGTTCCCATTTATCAGTTTATCCTGAACTCCTTCATTCAACTCCCAATTATACCAGTTCATTTATTGCAAATGTTTCTGTTCATCATCCCCATCCTTTTTATTTATCAAAAACTCTCCTCAATTCTTCTACTTTTTCACTTTTCATCCTTCCATTTATCATCCAAGCTGCCATCTACTCCCACTCGTACTCATCCTTCAAATAATCATCCACTCTTCTGTTTATTCATCCATCTATTCTTCATTCTTCCTCTTTCATCCTCGAATTTATCTTCACATTGATCATAGACCTTTAATCTATCCATCTTTCTGTCCCTTCCACCATTTATTCATCTTTACATCCATCTACTCCCTAATTACTCATCATTCTCAAATTGATCATATTTACTAACCCATTCATCTTTTCATTCATGCCTGCTTGTCATTCGTCTACTGTACACCTTGTTTACCATGTACGCTTTTTTATATCTAATGTTTTACTTTCCCCAGGGAGGCTCAATGGAGGACAAGAAGGATTGTTCATCCATCATTCCCTTAGGAAATGCTAACGGCCCGAGTTTTCAATCCTTCTTACTTTTCTGTTTGAGCATCCCACACTTGTTTAATACACAATCTTGCCCACAAATTTCTCCAGGAGATCAAAAGGGACTTCTCCATTTTATTTTTTCAATCTTAGAAATGTTGAAAGAAAGAAAAAAGGTCTATGCTGCATGAGACATTTTTATCTGTCCTTTTCCCTTGAACCCAAATAGACATGCTAAAAAATGGCTTCCGCTGGTCCACTGAAGTCCATTTACCCGATGATCTATCAATCCACAGTGACTCTGCTCTCTTGTCCACTTCCAGCACTCTAACTAGCTTGTGATTGGTTGCTCGGTGATCACAAAGGACAATCTAGACCCCATTACATTGCACCACAAAGGCAGGACGTGTTTTTAGGTTGGGAGCTTGTCGTTTACCCTCCAAGAGGTGAATAAGGACCTTATGAAAGAACAAGCTCCTAGAGGGCAGAAAGGACACATCAGCATCAGCACTCGTCGGATGAGAAGTGACAGCTCTGGTTTGTGTGTCGTTTTCTTTACAGAATGACCAAGAACAAGAGACGGAGGGGACGAGACTGTAAAGTGGAATGTTAGTTTTCCTGTTACAAAGACAATAATTCATGTTTTATCCAGGAGACTGAACTGTAGAAAATATTTGTCTTTGAGGTTGTTTTGATTGTCTTGAGGAGTCTAAATTAAAAAGGACTACTCAACATGTTCATTCTGTAAAAACATGCTACAAAATGAGACTAGAATGAAGTAAAGAAAAAATTGCCAGCTTGTCTTGACTGTAGGGCAGAGGTCCCCAATCAACAGGTTTATTCTGGGGAAAATGTTTAGGGATTTGATACTATTATTGTGTTTTGCCCTTGAAGAGCCACTATTCATACATATACATTATAAAGTGTGACACCACGAGTCTCCAATATTGAACTTTTACACAATATTCTAATTGTTGGGAGAGTGAATTGGTTGGTTTTTGTTAATTGTGAGCCAAAATCATCCAAATGAAAATAAAAACACTTGAAATATATCAGTCTGTGTGATGAATCAATATAGTGTGTATATACACACACACACACACACACACGTACGTGCCAAAAACAGTGATTATCTCTATCATGGCACCTGTTAGTGGGTGGGGTTTATTAGGCAGCAAGTGCACATTTTCTCCTCAAATTCGATGTGTTGGAATCAGGAAAAATAGGCAAGTGTTAGGATTTGTGTGACTTCGACAACGGCCAAATAGTGTCTGATAGAAGACTGAACCAGAGCATCTCCAAAACTGCAGCTCTTATGGGATGTTCCTGGTCTGAAGTGGTCAGTATTTATCAAAAGTGGTTTCTAAACCTTTCTAAATTTCTATATTAGAGGACAGTAATGTCAAAGTTTCAAGTAGGTATGCAGCAAACATTATATACTATAGAAAATCCCTAGCTGTAATTTTTATATATATAGATAGATAGATAGATAGATAGATAGATAGATAGATAGATAGAGAGGCAAAATTCTTAAATGATTCTGCTGAACAGAAGGATTCATATCGTGAGAATTGTTCAATAGAATGATTATGCAGAGCAGCCATGAATGTAGTGTTGTAAACTCATCCAACCAGGATGTATGCAAGAAAATGATGCATGTAAAACTGATGAGATACAAAATAATAAATTAAGACCACAACCCAAAGTAAACACTGTTTAATGTATTATTTTAATGGTTGTATAAACAAAAACATCAAGAAAAATACAAAATATCCTCCAGATTACAAAGATTTTCCTCTCGATTCTACAGTCCAATGGAAATCTAAAACCGTCCATGTTTTCCACAATGCACTACAAGATAAGGTTGCGATAGAAACGTCTGAATTTTTTCATGAGCTATCTGCGTCTCCTGAGCTATCTGCGTCTCCTGGGCGATTTCTCTACACTCCTGTCCTCTCTCCTCCTGGACTCTCTGTACCGGTTCTCCTTGTCCTCACGCTCCACTCTGTTCCTGTACGATTCTTTGGAGGACATGTCTTTGCTGTTCCTCTCATGTGATTTTGACCTTGACCTATCAGGGCTGCGTCGCTGCTCTTGGTCATTTTTGGTGTCCTTGTTTTTACGTGAGTTCTCATTCTCTTTGTTTTTGTATTGCCGTTCTTCGCTATCTCTTCCCCGGTCAGGCGAGTCCTTATACGAATCTTGCACAGCAGGAGAATCCCTTTGCCTGCGCGCTCTCACACTGGGGGAGTCCCTTCGCCTGCGGTCTGGTACATCGGGGGAGTCCCTTCGCCTGCGATCTTGCACATCGGGGGAGTCCCTTCGCCTGCGCTCTTGCACATCGGGGGAGTCCCTTCGCCTGCGCTCTTGCACATCGGGGAGTCCTTCGCCGCGCTCTGCACATCGGGGAGCCCTTTCGCCTGCGCCTTGCACATCGGGGAGCCCTTTCGCCGCGCTCTTGCACATCGGGGAGCCCTTTCGCCTGCGCCTGGCACATCGGGGAGCCTTTCGCCCGCGCCTGGCACATCGGGGAGCCTTTCGCCTGCGCCTTGCACATCGGGGAGCCTTTCGCCTGCGCCTGAGACATCGGGGAGCCCTTTCGCCTGCGCTCTGAGACATCGGGGGAGCCCTTTCGCCTGCGCTCTGAGACATCGGGGGAGCCCTTTCGCCTGCGCTCTTGCAAATCGGGGGAGCCCTTTCGCCTGCGCTCTTGCAAATCGGGGGAGCCCTTTCGCCTGCGCTCTTGCAAATCGGGGGAGCCCTTTCGCCTGCGCTCTTGCATATCGGGGGAGCCCTTTCGCCTGCGCTCTGGCACATCGGGGGAGCCCTTTCGTTTGCGCTCTGGCACATCGGGGGAGCCCTTTTGCCTGCGCTCTGGCACATCGGGGGAGCCCTTTCGCCTGCGCTCTGAGACATCGGGGGAGTCCTTTCGCCTGCGCTCTGAGACATCAGGGGAGCCCCTTCGCCTGCGGTCTGGCACATCAGGGGAGTCCTTTCGCCTGTGGTCTGGCACACTGGGAGAGTCTCTTCTTCCCCGATCTTGCACATTAGGCGACTTCCTTTTCCTGCTCTCTCGCACATCAGGAGAGTCCCTTCGCCCCCGCAATTCTGGCGATTCCCTTTGCCTGCGCTCTCGCAATTCTGGAGACTCATTTCTCCCACGTCCTCGCAATTCTGGCGATTCCTGACGTCCACGCTCTCGCACCTCTGGCAAGCCTATTTGCCCACTTTCTTGCTGTTCAGGAGAGTCCTTACGTGATTTGCGTCTTTTGTGGCCTTCATCACCATCATGTCTCTGGTTTCTTTTGCCTCGTATCTTTTCTGCAGAGCCGTGTTTCGAGTTCTTCTCCTTATGCTTCTTTCCACGCTGGGACACCTTTTTCTGCTTCGCATCAGAGTCCGAATCTGTAAAGGAAAAGAAATAATGAAACCAAATGGGTGACTTCTGAAAGCAGAGTAAAATTTGCATGATGTAATCTTGAACTTGTCACATAAACTAATGCACTAATGAACTAATACAAAGCAAAATATCAAGCTTGTGAACAGCATTAATGCTAGAAAAGTGTAAAATAAGCAGAAACAATGTTTTCACTGTGCTTTAATAGATCAGTGTGTGATGTGTTACCAGGTTTCAACAGTTAAAAAAAAAAAAACAACAACCTGAAATCCCAGGGCCTTTAATATTGAATTTGTTATAGCAAGTTTAAAAGAAACAGTACATTTCCTGAAATGCACTGATGTGACCATGCAGCTTAGAAGGAATCTGAAGGGACCTGTCAATCACTCATGCATTATAAATTATGTTAGGAGAGAAAGAGGTAAATACAAGTGGAGGAAACAAGGACATTTATCGAACATTTTGATTTAGGACATGACTGGAACCAGTGTCAGGGTCGGTGTGTGTGGAGGGGGTGAATTCCCCTAAGAATTACACCAGGGAGCTCTGACAACCTCAAACCAGGTCACCAGATTAAAGCTGTGTGTGTGTGTATGTGAGTGACAGTGTGAGAATTAGCAAGACTGCAGTATAGCTGGCATCTACATCTGGTCTGGCTTGAACATACAGCAAACGGAGAGAACATCTCACACCTGATTCAGCAGTACAATTACTGCCAGGTTCATTTATAGCAGTCATCCAAACTCTTTTACTTTTTTTAAAGCTCTAAATAAATAAGCACATACATCAAACTCTGGAGACAAAACTGACAACAAAAACAAATGAAGAACATGATATGTTCATATCTTGTTTTTTCTGTTTCTTTGGAAACTGATCTCTAGTTAGTGTACTGGGAGTTTGGTATACTGGGGATGAGTAAGTCTAATAAAACAGGGATTTTTTTTAAACTAGTATAATAAAAAAACCCAGTATGATCATAGAATTACTAATAGAGGTATTAGTTTGTTACAGCAGAAACAGTTTGTACCTGAAGAGTCAGAGCTGCTAGACGAGTCATCTGAGTCACTGGAGGAATCCGAGTCACTGCTGTCACTGCCTGAGGATGAAGAGTCAGATGAGGAGGAGGAAGAGTCAGACGACTCGACGTCCTGGTTCTGGGTCATGATCATCTTAGGGGCGTTCTTTAGATGCTCTCTTAGCTCATCTCTGTAAAAGAGACAAAGTTAGCATACTTTAGATATCAGCTAAAAGCAGGCACATAACAGAAACACTATATTAGCAAAAATAGTCAACGTTTCAATTAATCCCAAAGGTGTTGAATAGGGTTGAGGTTAGAGCTCTATATCAGGCCACTGAAGATCTCTATCTGAGCAAAACAAGTTTATCTTGGTCTCATCAGACCACAGGACATGGTTCCAGTAACTCATGCTCTTACACAGTCTTCAACACAGCCACCACAGGTATCGTTGGCAAACAGGGTGCAGTGGTGATTGACAGGCTGACAGATGAGATCATATAGGAGTCTCCCTGGACTACGATGTTTGCGGATGATATTGTGATTTGTGGTGAGAGTTGGGAGCAGGTTGAGAAGAGCCTGGAGAGGTGGAGATATGCACTGAAGAGAAGGGGAATGAAAGTCAGTAGGAATAAGACAGAGTACATGTGTGTGAATGAGAGGGAGGACAGTGTAGTGGTGCGGTTGCAGGGAGAAGAGGTGGAGGAGTTCAGGTACCTGGGGTCAACAGTGCAAAGTAATGGAGAGTGTGTTAGAGAAGTGAAGAAAAGAGTGCAGGCAGGGTGGAGTGGGTGAAGAAGAGTGATAGCAGAAGTGATTTGTTATAGAAGGGTATCTACAAGAATAAAAGGGAAAGTTTATAGGACTGTGGTGAGACCTGAGATGATGTTTGGTTTAGAGACAGTGGCATTGAGTAAAAGACAGGAGGCGGAACTGGAGGTAGCAGAGTTGAAGATGTTGAGGTTTTCGTTGGGAGTGACAACGATGGACAAGTTTAGAAATGAGTTTATTAGAGGACATGGACATTTTGGAGACAATGTGAGGGAAGCGAGATTGAGATAATTTGGACATGTGCAGAGGAGGGACATGAGGTATATCGGTAGGAGAATGCTGAGGCTGGAGCCACCAGGAAGGAGGAAAAGAGGATGGATGCAGGTAGTCGGTATGAAAGAGGCAGATGTAGAGGACAGGGGGTATGGGGAAGGATGATTTGACTGCTGTGGTGATCCATAATAGAAGCAGCAAAAAGAAGAAGAGGAGGAGCAGATTGTTTTTCAGCAAAATGTTTGAGAGCTTTTGCAAGTGAGGCCTGCAGTTCTTTGGATGTTGTTGTGGGGTCTTTTGTGACCTCTTAGATGGGTCGTCGTTGTGCTCGTGATAATTTTGGTCTGCCGGCCACTCCTGAGAAGGTTCTCCACTGTTCCATGTTTTTTCCATTTGTGAATAACGGCTCTCACTGCGAGTCCCAAAGCTTTAGAAACGGCTTTATAACCTTTTCCAGACTGATAGATCTCAAGTACTTTCTTTCTCATTCCTTTCTGAATTTGGATCTCAGCATGATGTCTAGCTTTTGAGGATCTATTTTGTCTACTTCATTTTGTCAGGCAGGTCCTATTTAAGAGATTTCTTGATTGTGAACAGGTGTGGCAGTAATCAGGCCTGGTTGTGGCGAGAGAAAATTAACTCAGGTGTGATAAACCACAGATTTAACAGGGGTGCAAACACTTTCCCACAGGTTTTGGATTTTCCCTCAATAATAAAAACCTTAATTTAGAAACTGCATGTTGTGTTCACTTGTGTTATCTTTTACTAATATTTAAATTAGTTTGATGATCTGAAAGTGTGACAAACATGCAAAAAAATAAGAAATCAGGAACAACACTTTCACACCACTGTACATACATACACACATGCATATAGACACAGAAATGCAGACACTTTAGATTGGGGTGGCCATTTCTTCTGCATTTTAATTAAACAACCTAGGATTTCATTTCATTTGGATTGAGTTCAATCGGTTAGATTATTAGCACTTTGTCAAGTCTCAGGATTTGCATGGCAACTTATGCCATTCTGAGCTTGACGTTTGAATGCCACTGTTCTAGAGAAAGTTACCATTATCTTCTCGTGGCCTACAGAGAAAACAAGCAGTTCTTACGTGAGTCCACCGAGGCCGATGGAGGTGAAGAAATTGATGGCGAATCTCGTGTTCCTCGGGTTGTCGCGAGGGAACAGGCCTTCGAAGAACGGCTGCAGAGTCCTGATGAGGAAACATATATATATACACAGTGTGTCCATGAGCAGAGCGCTTATCCGTCACAAATCCTTCAAGGCGGAAAACTCACATGTCCTTGAGTCTCTCGTTGAGCTTCGGGAGCCCCATGTAGGCGCACAGCTCCTGGAAGAGGATCTTGACGAAAATACGGCTGGAGGATGTCGTCGACTCTTCGCTCATTCGCATGCACTCGAGGACCTGCGGGGAATTACAGAGCAATTCATTGTGAAAAAAAGAAAAAAGGCATATGCCTGGGTATAGCAATCAAAAATTAACAACTTCTTCAGGTCAAAGTAATTAGAATAAAAAGAAGCTGTTAAAAGCTCCTATGTAAAAAAAAAAAAAAAAAAAGCTTTAATGTACGACACGCTATTGTGGCTAAGTAATGAGTTTAAGAGTGATGTGTACGGGTATAAAGCATGATCACCACTCACACTCCATGGGACGGAGTCTGTATAGAGGAGGTGAGCAAACATTCTGGCCACGTTGCGCAGCTTGTTGGTCTCCAGCCTGTGAATTGTCTCGTACTGCTCTTGGAAGATGGCCTCAAAGCTCTCCATGTAATCCTTCTTCAACAAACAGAACCTCTGGCAGAGTTACAGAGAGGGAGAAAGAAACATCAGGGACATGAAAGAGCAGGCAGGAAAATGCATAATGAGATGAATCGCAGAATGGAGGAAAAGACGAGATGGAAGGAAAGTGAAGCTCATAGAATGATAGATGCAGACAGACAAAATGAAACAGGAACACTGATGAGATGAAAAAATGAAACAGGAACACTGTTGTCTCTCAGTGTGGTGTCTGTAATATAAAATCTGCATGTCTTCTATGTGATAAAACACTCGCCCCAGGCTCAGAGTTTCTAGTAGCTTTATTTTCAAAAGTGGTTTAAATTCTCTAGAGGTAGCAGAGGGGGAAAAAAAACAGACCTTAGAAATAAAATAAATGGGATATTGCAGATCTGAACAGAGATATTAAAAAAAAAAAAAAAAAAAAAAAAATCACCAGGTAGCAACTGTAAGGAATAAATACAAAAAAAAAAAAAATCTAAAAACACTGAGCTCTGGATTTAACTTCTCCCCTGTGAGTGTAGAGGTGTTTAAAGACATGTATAGATGCACAGAGAGATCTAGCAAGACCTAGCATGAAGGACAAAATACAGAAAGGTTTAAGGGAAACATATAGGAAGGGGTTGGGAGACAGGTAGAGGGAACAAACAAGGCGATGGGGGAAACTGATGAGGTGAGGGGAGAAAAAGGGGGAAACTGATGAGGCGAGGGGGGACGTGGGAAAACTGACAAGGCGAGGGGAGGAAAAGGGGGATGGGGCGTGGGTAAACGGACAAGGCGAGGGGGGAAACGGAAGGGACGAGGCGAGGTGGGGAAACTGACGAGGCAGAGAAACGGACGAGGCAAGGGGGACAAGGTAAGGGAGAAACAGACAATTTTTTGGCTACCAGTTTGGCATCCACCTTCACCTGGTGTTCATGATGCACACCGGATTGTAACGTGACCACATACACCACACGTGCGCTGCCTAAACTTTTTATTTAGTTAGTGGCGTAGAAAGTCTGTAGATTAAAATGTGTCCAAACATCTACTTATTTAATTCATTAAATCGCAACATTTGCCATCATATAATAGCTGACATCGCGATTTAGTTACAATTAATCGTGCAGAACTAATAGGAAGGAAGAAAATCACAGAAAGACACAGACAGGCAGGCAAGTAAAAAAAAAAAATATATATATATATATATATATATATATATATATATATATATATATATATATATATATATATATATATATATATATATACACACACACACACACACACACACACACACACACACACACACACACACACACATATTTAAATATACTGTATATAAAGAAGAAAGCAGGGAGAAATCAAATACAGCAAAAGCAAAGAAAAAATGTAGCAAGAAACCAAAGAAAAATTAGGACGAACAGGAGAAAGGAAACAGAAAGAAAAAAAGAAGGAAGGAAGGAAGGAAGGAAGGAAGGAAGGAAGGAAGAGTATAAAGTAAGCAGGCAGAAAGGAAAAATAAGTATAAGGTAGGAATGAGGAAAAAAGCAAACAGCAAGAACGGGGTAGGGGAGGAATCAAAAAGAAAGCAAAGGAAAGGAAGTGGCGCTTTCACAGAAGGAAGAATAAAAATTAATGACTGACAGACGAAAAGAAGGCAGATAGTGTGAGATACGTGTGAGAGAGAGAGCGAGAGAGAGAGCGAGAGAGAGAGCGAGAGAGAGAGAGAGAGAGAGAGAGAGAGCGAGAGAGCGAGAGAGATAGATAGAAATCTAGGGCACTCTATAAACAGATATGTAAACATGCTGGTAAAAGGGCAGGTAAATAAATAAACATGGTGGACCGAACACATGGTGAGTAGGAAGATATGAGCCTCACCCCAGCCAGAAGACCAAAGAACTTCTCGTAGGTTCTCTGTTGGGCGCAGCAGTCCAGGATCATGTTACACAGCTCCTTCTGCAAAGACACAGAAACACTCATCAGAATCATCACACATTTACATGTGAGAACATTATGGATCCCTGAGAGGCTTCAGAAAATGACATTATTCCCAGTAAGAGAATAATCATGGAATGTTTTCTGGAAAAAGGGAGAAAGGAGATGAGTAACAGTTTGTTTGTTGTTTTACTATAAAAAGAAGGGGGGTTAAAAGGTTAGTTCTAATGTGGACTATTGATTATTTATTCTGCATGCTTCAGTAGAAAAGTTAGAGCAACGTCATGCTGGTTAGTTTGGCCTGGTCCTCTTCTGAAACTTTTTTTTTACCCCCTGTTTGTGTTGAAATGTATTAGATAAATCTTATGTCCCTGTACAAAAAGCCCTACAAACTCATTAAGCACTGTGACAGGAGGACAAAAGCTCTCGAGTTTGCCAGTTCTGTTTATTTTTTTTCCTCCTTTCTCACTCCATTCTTAATCATGCTGACAAAAAAAAAAAGACACAATGAGGCTCAAATATAAGGCCAAAAATACTGAAGAATTGGAAAACCTGACTTTTCCAGCCATATCCTCAAACTGTTACCAGAAGGTTATAGGTACACACTTGTATAACACACTTTATTGTGCATTCACTTGAAGCTTATTCCCCAAAGTTTACATGGGTTGGAGGGGAAGATCTCCTGCGATAGAGCTCTGACTTCAGACCTATTCGGACCTCGTATACACCACAGTATTGTTTCAAATCACTTATTTCTAAAGCGCTTTTCACAACGGACCGTCTCAAAGCACCTTTACAGAAACTACGAACTACAGATATAAAATTCACATATTTTAATGTAGTGTTGCAAAATTCTGGAAAATTTCAATTCTAGAAACTTCCCATGGAAATGTACACATTTGTGGGTTAGTCTATAACATGGAAATTAAATGTAGTTAAAAAAAATCCTACAGGATTTAATGCAAGTTGACTTTCTACCCTGCACTTCCACCAATCGCATGCACAGAGACCACACCCCCCCTACATGCACTGTGCATTTCTCCATAACACAACACATATAATTTCATCAATGGAATCCTACAGACCAAATTAGGACCAAAAAAATGTCCATTTTAGAGTATTTACGTAAATGACAAATATTAACACTGATTTGTTTAAAACTTCCTTGTGCTGTGTGTGAGCTATTGCACCAAAACAATTACATCAAAGTAAAAAGGTTTTCTTCATTTTCATGACTATGAAAATTGTAGAGTCACACTGAAGGCATCAAAACTATGAAATAACACATGTGGAATTATATACATAACAAAAAAGTGTGAAACAACTGAAAATATGTCATATTGTAGGTTCTTCAAAGTAGCCACCTTTTGCTTTGATTACTGCTTTGCATCTTAGATCTTTGGTTCCAACCACCGTGTCTTTGTGCGACGCAGAAAAGGTGAACGGATGGACTCTACATGCCTGGTTCCCACCGTGAAGCATGGAGGAGGAGGTGTGATGGTGTGGGGGTGCTTTGCTGGCGAAACTGTTGGGGATTTATTCAAAATTGAAGGCATACTGAACCAGCATGGCTACCACAGCATCTTGCAGCGGCATGCTATTCCATCCGGTTTGCGTTTAGATGGACTATCATTTATTTTTCAACAGGACAATGACCCCAAACACACCTCCAGGCTGTGTAAGGGCTATTTGACCAAGAAGGAGAGTGATGGGGTGCTGCGCCAGATGACCTGGCCTCCACAGTCACCGGACCTGAACCCAATCGAGATGGTTTAGGGGTGAGCTGGACCGCAGAGTGAAGGCAAAAGGGCCAACAAGTGCCAAGCATCTCTCGGGGAACTCCTTCAAGACTGTTGGAAGACCATTTCAGGTGACTACCTCTTGAAGCTCATCAAGAGAATGCCAAGAGTGTGCAAAGCAATAATCTAAGCAAAAGGTGGCTACTTTGAAGAACCTAGAATATGACATTTTTCAGTTGTTTCACACTTTTTTGTTATGTATATAATTCCACATGTTATATCATGGTTTTGATGCCTTTAGTGTGACTCTACAATTTTCATAGTCATGAAAATAAAGAAAACTCTTTGAATGAGAAGGTGTGTCCAAACTTTTGGTCTGTACTGTATATATTTATACTATAGATATTTGTTTGTATATAATAGTAGTTGTATATAATAGTTTATGAAAGAATTTCCCCAAATATATATAAAAAAAATATACTGTATAATAGTTAATTAGAAATCTGGGACAATTTATATAAAGTCCCATTAATTCATAAATTTTCAACTTGGAATATTTCCAAAATTCCTCGAATAAAGTTCCCATGGAAAGTTTATAAAAAATTAACAGACATTTTTCACCCCTTTGCAACCCAATTTAAATGTGTGTGTATTTACCGCAGATGAGCAACTGATCCAAGGTCAAAACTCGTTAGATGTTATGAGGAAGGAACTTTGAAATGAACCAGACTCAAAATAGGAAGCGATCCTCATATAATGACTCCAAGAGTGTGATTATAAATCATTAAAACAAACACTGAATAGTGTGAAACATCACGAGCCACGGTGCGTGAGATTATGAATAACGCCCTTTCTACAGTCTTGTGGTCAGCTGAAGTTGTGGAACCAGGAGTGCAGGAGCAAGTCATAAATTAGCTGACCATCTGAGATTATAGATTCAATGCCATCTCCTCCATGCCAGAAGCTTTACATGCTCAATAATGGAGAAACACCATATGTAGAATGTTACATAAAGAATGTTATCTTCAAAGTCAAATGTCTGAAATCTTCATGAAGTGGGATCCAACTGGACCTGAAACATCTCTAGATGGCTCATGATCCTTGTGTGGTCGGGGTAGGTGTAAAATCTTCTTAAGGCAGGACACAACTGGAGCTGGCCCAATCTCTGTATGCCTCGATATTGGATTTCGTTTTTTTTTTTCTTCCTTTAATTGAAACATATACATCGGATTGATTTTAAATGCAAATTCATGCAACTGAATGTTGTAGGAGTCCACGAGTCGTCATGACTGCAGCATCTACATCGTGCCGTTAGATCAGATGCAGAGGACTTTACGCCGGTGCTGGATGAGTGAGCTGATCAATCATTCAGACACACCACATGAGGCCTGAAGATGAATGTAAATGAAGATCGATGTGACGGCTTATTACAAAAAATAAATAAAATAATAGGTCTATATTAAAGTGACAACCTGTATTATACTTGTGTAAGGATTTAGTCACCGCAGTGGAGGTTGAAAATTGTGATGAATGTAAAATAAATGTACACATTTACATTCTTACACACACACACACACACACACACACACACACACACACACACACACACACACAATCACACACACAATCACACACACAATCACACACACAATCACACACACAATCACACACACAATCACACACAAAATATTTACAAGATACCCTTCCTGGGCTCTGAAAGGTTTTCTGAAGTAAGACATTTACAAAAATACAAATTACTAAAGCATCACGGCTTCTGTTATTTTACCCGTTCCTCCAGCACGCTCGGCGAGACAGCCTGCCTAATTAAATCATCCCTGAACACACTGAAGCCTGTGTGTGTGTATGTGTGTATGTGTGTGTGTGTGTGCCTGTGTGTGTGTGTCTGTCTCTCTGAACAGGTCACTGATTCCCCCATTATCCGCCCTAATGCTCCATCCATCTCTACAAAACTGTAGGCATGTGGAAGTAAAAGGAGGAAATAAAAAAGGGAATCTCTTCAGGATGAGAGAACGACCACCACAAGCTTTTTTTTGCGTGAGCTCAAAAACAATAAAAATCTGTTTTCTACTTTTTCATGCTTTTAATATTAAATAAGTTTTTTTTTGTTTGGTTGTTTGGCAGGTTTCCCTGCTGTCTCGGTAGATGTCCTCCTCCTTTCCTTCTCCTCCTTTGTATCCTTCATTTGTACTGATCATAAATTCTGTCAATATTCTGTCAGTGTAGGAGAGTGGAGGTTCGGGTTGGTACTATGACAGGTAAAGGGAGAGAGATAGCTGATATGATGGAGAGGAGAAAGGTAGACATGTATTTTTCGGGAGACCAAGTGGAAAAGAAGTAAGGTTAAGAACATTGGAGGTGGATTTAAACTGTTTTATTATGGTGTGGATAGAAAGAGAAATGGTGTAGGGGTGATTCTGAAGGAAGAATACAGTAAGAGTGTAGTGGAGGTGAAGAGTTTCTGATAGGGTGATGAACGTGAAGCTGGAAGTTGAAGGGGCGATAATAAATGTCATCAGTGCTTATGCTCCACAAGTGGGCTGTGAGATGGAGGAGGAGGAGAAATTCTTGAGTGAATTAGATGAAGCGGTAGATGGTGTACCTAGAAATGAAAGTGTGGTAAATGGGGCAGATTTAAATGGGCATGTAGGTGAAGGGAACAGAGGTGATGAGGAGGTGATGGGTAGGTATGGTTTTAAGGAGAGGAATGTGGAAGGGCAGATGGTGGTAGATTTTGCTAAAAGGATGGAAATGGAAGTGGTGAACACTTATTTTAAGAAGGAGGATCATAGGGTGATGTATAAGCGTGGAGGAAGGTGCACACAGGTGGACTATGTGCTATGTAGGAGATGCAACCTGAAGGAGATTGGAGACTGTAAGGTGTTGGCAGGGGACAGTGTAGCTAGACAGCATCGGATGGTGGTCTGTAGGATGGTTTTGGAGGTGAAGAAGAAGAGAAGGAGAGTGAGGACTGAAAGAAGAATAAGTTGGTGGAAGCTGAAGGAGGAAGAGTGTAGTGCGAGGTTCAGGGAAGAGGTCAGACAGGGGCTCGGTGGTGGTGAAGAGGTGCTGGATGATTGGGAAACTACTGCAGGAGTGATAAGGGAGACAGCTAGAAAAGTACTTGGTGTGACATCTGGAAATAGAAAGGAAGACAAAGAGACGTGGTGGTGGAATGATGACGTGTAGGAGAGCATAAGGAGAAAGAGGTTGGAGAAACAGAATTGGGATGGACAGAGTGATTAGAAAAGTAGGCAGGAGTACAAGATGATGCAGCAGCAGGTGAAGAGGGATGTGGCGAAAGCCAAGGAAAAAGCATATGAGGAGCTGTATGAGAGGTTGAACACTACGGAAGGAGAAAATGATTTGTAGCGATTGGCCAGGCAGAGGGACCGAGCTGGGAAGGATGTGCTGCAAGTTAGAGCAATAAAGAATGGAGAGGGAAATGTGTTGACTGGTGAGGAGAGTGTGTTGAGAAGATGGAGGGGTTTTTTTGAGCAGCTGATGAATGAGGAAGATGGAGGGAGAGAAGGTTGGATGGTGTGGAGATGGTAAAGCAGGAAGTGGACAGGATTAGTAAGGAGGAAGTGAGAGCAGCGATTAAAAGGATGAAGAGTGGAAAGTCGGTTGGATCAGATGACATACCAGTAGAAGCATGGAGATATTTAGGAGAGATGTTATTTAGGAGTTTTTAGGTTGCTTTTTCCCACCCAAAATGTCCATGTTCAAGCACAGAGAGTCTGATGCTTGTTTAACCATTTATTTCGTTTATGGAAAAAAAATGATTCACTAGAGCAGTCCCCGAAACATCACCTCCTCAAACCGATGAGTAAATTTAGCACAAAGGTAAGCCTGTAGTTAAGTCAATTATACAGATCTAAACCAGCAGCATGTAAATGTAAAGCAGACCTTCACAAACCAAATAGAACACTAAACTGAGGATTTATTCAACGAGCAGCTCTATAAGCTCACTTCAGGAAAAGGAGGAGCCTGCGCTTAATTAAAGAAAGCTGCAAAATACACAATACCTTCCAAAAGATTTGTGACATTTGTGTGTCCTTTTAAACATCCCATTCCACATTTAGTCCTCATTTGGGGTTATAAAAACCTCCACTCTTCTGGGAAGATGTTCCACTAGATTTTGGTGTGCTCGTGGAGTTTTGTTCTCATTGTCCTGATGTAGGTGAGGTGAGGAGGCCTGGGGTGCAGTCAGTGTTTACATTCATAATGTTCAAAAGGTTTGAGGTCAGAGCTGTGTAGCAGGAGATCTTTCACTCCAACCCATGTAAAGCAGATCTTCTTACAATTGTGTAAAAAAAACGTCCTTCATCCTTGTACTTTTGCCCATGAAGAGCATTAAGAAGACCATTGCTTTTGTTACACCACTTTTTTGTTTTGTTTTAAATGACTTCCGTTCATGCGCATGGAAAAGTATTGAATTTTGTTTGCGTCCCAAAGTTAGACAACTTCAAAGCAGTGATCTGATGACTATTGCTGAAAGTCTAAAATCACTCCAGCCTCAAAACGATTCATCAAAGATTTAAAAATAGACATTTACCCGAAGCGATAAAGGATTCGGGAATCAGATGAACATACCGTCTGGCACTCGGGGAAATTCATCTTGATCAGTTTGTGAGCGCATTCTTCAAAGTCCAAGCTGAGAAAGGAGAAGAAGAAGGTTAGTACATCATGATGCACTAAATCAATCAGTTCGCATATAAACCAAAACCCCTTTTTCAGAAAACTGGAAATGAACATTCGCTACATGACTTCACAAACGCGTGATTTCCGCGTTAAACTTTAACGAGTCGTCTTAACTGGCGTCATGATCTATGGATCAAATCACAAACCTGAAACATAGGTTTAACACTGGTTGCCGATCTAAAAACTCCAGAAAAGTGGTTCGATTTCATTTCGATGAACTCGATGATGTTCCAGAAAATGAATATGATCTGAAACAACTTCACTTTATTTGTTTAGTTGCAGAGATTGTGTCATGCAGGCCGCCATCTACAAGCATGTGCGTAGCTCCTAAGC
Source organism: Silurus meridionalis (assembly GCF_014805685.1). Lineage (NCBI taxonomy): Eukaryota > Metazoa > Chordata > Actinopteri > Siluriformes > Siluridae > Silurus > Silurus meridionalis. Next base: position 6,221,628 of record NC_060886.1, read on the forward strand.
ATAATCGAGCCTTATTATATTTACAGACCGGCCGCAGTTCCCTACTTCCTATTCCTTCTTGATAAAAGGATTTTTGTTTTCTCAGCACACGCCTTAATGCTTGTGCATCGGCCATATTTGCCAATTCGGTAACATTTTTATAAGACAATAAATTTAGCTTTAGTGACTTAATAACCTGCAGCTATTTGAATTCTCCTCATTTCCATAACATACATATTCATTAGATTATTTCGGTCGCCGTGCGGTGGAAATAAGCTCCTTGGTGTGCGAGGCTTACAAGTGAGAGGCTGCTGAAGAGAGAACAGATGTTTCACTGGTTTTGGCAATAAAGCCGCTTCGTGCTGCGGGACATTAGGACACAATGGCTCTCCTGTCTCTCTGTGGTCATGGCAGGTCTGTAAGAGCCACTGGGCAATCAATGTGCTGGCAAATCCCATGTCTCAAACACCAAATGTAGCTGGACGAGACATTTTCGTCACCGGCTTTCACTAAACAAAGTTTTAGCAATAGACTTTTATTTTTACAACACAAATATTACAACTGACCAACCAGTCAGATCTTGAAGTTTTCTTCTTAAATCCAAGTTTCTCGTTACCAGACGTCAGTGCATCTACTAAAACCCCAATTCCAAAAAAAGTTGGGACAATGTGCATAATGTAAATACAAACAGAATGCAATGATTTGCAAATCTTATAAATACATATTCTATTAACTACTGTGTAGCATTACATCATCTATCTGTGGGCATCTGGGAACTGAGGAGACCAGTTGCTGAAGTTTTGGGAGAGGAATGTTGTCCCATATGTGTTTGATACAGGATTTTAGCTGCTCCACAGTTTTGGGTATTCTTTGTTGTATTTTTTGTTTCATGATGCACCAAATGTTTTAAAATGGTCTAGACTGCAGGTGGACGAGTTTATCACCTGGACTCTTCTATTACCAGGTTCCACTGTTGTAATAGATGCAGTTAGCATTGCCTTGTTCACATTTGCAAGGCCTTTCCTGAAAAATAAGTTTTCTGGATAGAGGTATTTTTTGCTCTAAAACAGTGGTCCTAAACCCCTGTGATGCGGAGGAATACATAACTTACTTTATTCTGTTTTATTTATTATCTGATTCTGAACAGTGTTTTATTTTGGAAAATTACCGGATTCTCTCCGCCACATCTGTATATAAAAAAACAGGACAACAGATGAAATGCAAACAGAGGATTAATGTTGATTGCTGTAACTATCTGCAAAAATCCATACCAATAGTTTTTCCGGCTTCTGGTCTGTTGTCATTACAAAAGTGGCCTCTAGAGGCAAATCCCTGCCACTACCCATCCAAAAGAGTAGTGAATCATGAAAATGTGCTAAATGAAATGAATATGAATATATTCATTAAAAAAACCATTCATTTAGCACATTTTCATGATTCACTACTCTTTTGTATTAAAGTTCAGTACTATTTTACACAGAACGTTATGTTTTTTTTTGTTTTTTTTTTTATCTAATATTCATTTTAAAACTTCCTGTTGATTTATCGTTTATCAACAAGTCTAAACCAACCTAGCTATCGGTAGACCTCTACAAATAACAGTGCTGCCAGAGGCGCTTTTATTTAAGTGTTGGGAATGTGGGGAATAATCCAAGCAGTCCTGTTATCAATGAAGACATACTTATCCCACCCCATTGGTGTGTAGTACTAGACAGAACATGAAAATATGCCTGTGAGTTGGCTTGTAGACAGAACTGTTATCCAAGCTCATGTTTTATATAGAATGAATCAACACTTTCAGACCAATCAGAGTCGACGTGACCTATTAAACAAAAACCCCTGGAGTCCCACAATCTATACCAGAAGCACAAGTAAATAGTAGGTGGGTTCCTGCAGCTGACCGGAGTGTACTACAGAAATCAAAGCGCAGAAAATCACAAAAAAACAGCTTGCGTTAAGAATTGATTGAGAGATATTTCTCTCTCTCTCAAGCTTATCATGTGATCGCTGGGCTGCAGCCCAGGGGGTGGGCATTCAAAGGTTTGACACATGCAAAGAGTGGTTCTGCATCAGTAGGAGGCTAAAATCAGGCCACTGCTCCCAGAAAGAGAAATGAACCAGAAAATGGTTTGGATAAAAATCTAAATTTCACTGCTGAAAAATGTTCATGAACATGAGTGCGCAATGAGAGTTCATGTTTACACACAAAACACACGTATCCATACATATTGGCTGTTGCACACATCATGTGTATAGTGTGTGTGTACTCACCTTGACTGAATGGCCAGATAGATGGTACGGCGAAACGAGACCAGGTTCACCTCTGTCTGGTCAAAAATGGTAACTTTGTCTTGATCTAAGGACGCAAATCCGAGAAGGGACATGAGGTTAATAACTACAAAGCCGTGGCTGGTCACATGACCCGTTCTCCTCGGCTGAGGTCAATAGCACTCGATCTCTGTTCTCGCTCTTGGGGTTTTTTTTTTTGTTTTTTTTATTTATTTTTTTTTACACCACTTACAACCTCCAGCAACATCGATTTTCCCCACAGAAGCAAATAACGAGGCCAAGCTTGCACAGCCAGAACTGCACTTTAGGGGTCTATCAGCCCACTCGATACAGATATAAATACTGCAGACATCTGTGTGGATGCTATTCTCAGGACTTGAATATTAAAGTTTATCATTTTTCATTTGAAAACCCTTCCCTGAATGCATTAATATAGTGACAAATGCCTACTGCTTCTGCGCAATAGTTTACAACATACGAGGTTGTATCGAAAAGCTTCGAGACTAGTTCTGTAACACTAACAGAGGGCAGCACAAGGCTGCACGCACAGTCACAAGGAGCACCGAACTTAATTTATTGTGCCAATAGTCTTGTGTACATCCGAAACCAACTGGTGTTATTCTGACCACGAGTTACCACGTCTGCGATTTCATCTGCGCATCATGAGCTCTCAGCTTTCTCGCTGAAAACAATGCGATCTCACTTCCACGCCACCCTACACACCAAATGTAGCTCCTATGGACTTCGCCCTCTTTCCGAAGATGAAGAACTTGCCCAAAATGATCGCCGTTTTTGACACTATCCAGCGTGAATTTCAGAAGGTGCTTCAAGCGCTTAGAAAGGACGGCTTACAGGACACATTCCTGAAGAGGCAGGAACGCTGGGAAAGCTGTATTGCATTTTTTCCAAACCCTCTGATACCACCTCAGCTCAGCACATGAAGGCATCTTCTGTGTATCACAGTGGTGTCAGGTGATACACAAATGCCCCAACGTGGACATGCGACATGTCAAAACACTCAGATTAATGGGGGAGAGATGATTGATGGGTAGTACATGTTGACTCTGTCCCCAAAAGAACAGATGTGACGTTAAAACACTGAACACGTTAATTGCTTCGTGCATTGCACCAAAAGCAAACTGCGTCCAAATTGCATTTTGTGAGCACCGCGTGATTTTTCTTTCTCTAATTTAAATCTAAGGTAGAAGTGTCATTTATTTTGAAAAAACAAAATGGATCCGAAGAGCACTTATAGCTCTTATAGCACTTATATAAACACAATCCAACACTACTGTATGGCTGGCAATTCTTCTTAAACCTATGCACTGTGAGATACACCTACATCAGAAAAACGTCAGAAAAATCCCAGTATCTTTTCAAATCCAATTTTCATCACCCGCCCATAATCGATAGCTAGACTGACTTTAAGACGAGTGTATACTAGTTAAGACCTGTACATACCTTCTCCGGCTTCCGCGTCATCGGCTTCATCTTCGTCTTCTTCGCCGCTGCCCTCTGCATCGTCGTCAGAGTCACTGCTCCCCTCGTCCAAAATTTCTGTTAATAAATTATGAAAAATACTAATAAAATCCTTTGTAAAGCAAGTTAGTTCCTGTTAATCACTACTCTGACAGCTTCTATAAAGGTAATTAACTTAAAGATTGTGAACCTTTATGGTTTTTAAGACACCTGCAGAAAAAAGAAAGAAGTCTCCAACTAGTGAAAAACAACTTTGGTAAATGGCTTTGGAGTATTTCAGACGAACGTCTGGAGAAAAACTGTCCAGACGCCGAGTGCATGTAAAGCTGTTATTCATGCTAAGAGGTGTTTTTTATTTATGAATATAAAGTGGAAAATGTGTACATTTATATTTTTGTTTGGTCAAAGTAAATCTTCATAGTGAAGTGATATTCATCCAGCGCCATGATAATTTCTACATACATTTTTTAATGTCTCTAATACGAAATCCTGAATAATATTTAATTTATATTAATAATCTCTGCGTAGAGCATTTTAAATAACAAATGTGCAAAAATATACTGCCCTAATATTACCCAATTCGAATTTTAAATGCTGTCCTGAAAACGGTCATGAAATTATAATAAAAGCCGTAAATTCGGGACATTTTACGATTCTCGTGTCCCCGACTTACCCTTCTTAATCGCCTTGTACTTCTCCTCATTGTCCACGAAGTCAGGATCCATCTTAAAGACATCTGTGAAGCGACAAACACAGCATGTTGTGTTTTAACGCAATTCATTTGCAATTTCACATTTTAAAAGGATTAAATCTCTCGCCAGCTCGGTGTAATCAGAGGCAATTGCCCACAAAGAAGTGTGTGTGTGTAAGAGGCGTGATTCATAAAAAGACCTTAATGTGATAATGGCTGTTTCTGCACCCTGGAGGCCATCATTTTACGCCCTTTCAATTACACTTTATTGTCTCCGAAGGAAAACAACGCACTGATGCGAGCCGAGCGGAAAGAGGCAGCGAGAGAGGCGTAAAGGTCAGAAGTAAAAATGTCAGAGCCTCACATGAAGCAGAGATTTTACTCAGGTGACTTGTTTTTCACTACACAGAATTATAAAACTTGTGGATTTATAAATCTTCATTGTATATTTAACAACCTGACAACAAAACATTTAAACCATTGCTGTATTTATATTTGATATTGATTACAATGCCATTTTCTGGGCGGGTAAGTTTATGTTAGATTGGTTATAAAGAAGATATTTGGGCAGTAACTGCAAAGGGCATTTAGGGGCAGACACTGTAGTTTTACTGGTTACAATGGCATTTTTGGGCAGAGATTGTGGTCTGACTGGTTACAGGGGTATTTATGTGCAAATAGTGTGGTCTGACTGGTGACAGGGGTATCTATGGGTAGGCACTGTGTTCTGAATGATTACAGGGGTATCTATGAGTAGGCACTACAGTTTACTGATTACAGGGGCATTACTGGGCAGGCACTATGTTCAGACTGGATACAGGGGCATTCTTTTGGGCATAGACTGTAATCTGATTGGTTGGAGGCAATTATGGGCAGCCACTATGGTCTGACTGGATACAGGGACATTTATTGGCACAGACTGTGGTCTGACTGGTTATATGAACAGCTGTGTTCAGAAACTGTGGTATGATTGGTTACAGGGGCATGTGTGTGTGCATGAACTGTGGTCTGATTGGTTACAGGAGTATTTGTGTGCATGAACTGTAGTCTGATTGGTTACAGGAGCATTTGTGTGCATGAACTGTAGTCTGATTGGTTACAGGGGCATGTGTGTGCATGAACTGTGGTCTGATTGGTTACAGAGGTATTTATGGGCATAGACTGTGGTATGACTGGTTACAGGGGTATTTATGTTCAGGTACTGTGGAGTAACAGTTTACAGTACTAGCGTAACCCAACCGATTATTGTTCCTTTTCCTAGTCTGAGTGTAAGTGTTCTTACTGAGCACATCCTCAGGGTTGTATTCGTCCTCGAGAGGAAGCATGTGTGTAAACTGGTCCCCTTCCTCCACCAGGTCCAGACCTTCTGGTATGACGGGATGATCCTTAAAGCCATCCTTCCTGATAGCGAACATCACCTCGATCATGTACTGCACACGCTTATCGATCTCCGACTCATGCAGGATGTTCCTCAGACGCTCAAAGATGGCTAGAGATGGGGGGGTGTTTAGAAGAACATTATCAGACGCTATCTGTATGAGGAACAAATGCCTCCAACACGTGACCCTTCTCTAAAAAGTCACGCTAAAGCTAACCTGAGCTCATCTACAGTCTTGCTGTATGAACTGAAGTGGTATTATACAGGCAACAAATACAAGCTAGCAGATTGGGTTTTTTTTCTCTCTCTGTGTGAAAATCTAAGTAGAGTTACATCTCATTAAACTCACAATCAACACGTCTGAAAGCTCTTACATCAGAGAGATTAATGAGGTTTCCCAGCAGAGCTAGCAGCTTGAAAATTATGCAATAAATTATTCACGTTCGCTCTGACACCGTAATCAGCGCCTCAAATGAAGGTCAAACGCATAATTGTCCTACTTTTCAAACTTGTAGCAGGACTTGTCTCAAGTTGTCCCAATTAAGAGTATAATGTAACTGACGCATCTGTTAGGCAATAGCATACCTTTCTTTTCTTCTTTGTTTTTAAACAACCCCCTCACGTCAAATACCGGAGGATTTCAGAATCAAGACAAACCTGACTAGCATTTTTTCAGTATCCAGGTCAAAGTGAAGCTCAAAGCATTCAATGTAGAACTGAATGCACGTGTGCAGGGAGTTTAAATAGAACTGTCCATCTTATAGATCTGGGAATGTACCATTAATGCCACGGGGGGAAACCTCTGTAAGCTTGAGACCACACTCCTTCAGGAAGCTGATGGCCACCTCGACACTGTCATCAGTGGGTCGCTCCAGGAGCAGCGTCAGCATCTCCAAACACAGCACTTCATGAGCCTTTTTAACACACAAAGACAGTCAAACTGGTTAGTCACAAAAGCTGTCTGTCTTGTCATCCTGCATCTTTTTGTCTCAGTCCATGACCATAAGTCTGGCTCGACTTATCCGTATCTATCCATGTCCAAGCCGGTGTCCCGGTCTGTCTGTGCCCAAGCCTGTGTCCCTGTCTGTCCCAAGCATGTGTTTCTATCTGTCTGTGGCAAAACCTGTGCCCTTGTCCGTCTCTGTCCAAGCCGCCGTCTCTGTCCATCCCTGTTGGTCTGTGCCCAAGCCTGCGCTCCTGTTTGTCCATACCTGCCTTTCAAGCCTAATCCGCCACCCCCCCACACCCCCGTCTCTGTCCAAGCATCTCCCGCCATCTGTCTCTGTTCAAGCCTGTGCCCCTGTCCATTCCTGCGTCTCTGTGGTCCATACACAAGCCTGTGTACATGTGTATGTGCACAAGCCTGCTTCACTGTCTGTCTGGGTACAAGCCCACATCATTGTCTGTCTCTGTCCATGCTTCCATCTCTGTCTCTCCATGCCTGCATCAGGTTGTCTCTCTCCACGTCTGCGTCCACCTATCTCAGTAATGCATATCTGTGGTCTTTTGCCTGTGCCCCTACCCAACTGTCCGCTGATGATTTGATTACCATCTAACCTGTAGTCCCATGTGTACTCAGTAGGGTTAAATCATAATGTTGAAGTCATTGGTACGTACCACGTTCTGATTGATGAGATGAGCCACGAACTTAGAAGCAGTAAGGCATTGTTGCTGAAAAAAAAAATTAACTTTGATGTCAGAGACTGAAACATTAAATACAGGAATTTATTCACACACGACTCACAGCTGGTGCACAGATTCCCAGGAATTATAGTGATGGACCATAAATGCACCACATAGAAGACATTTGTGATATTTACCATGAACGTGAGTTATATATATTATTATGAGTACAGCAGAAGTGTTTAGGCATAATGATGTTTGGGGTGAAATAAAACAATTACTTTGTCGTTTCTTCTGTAGCCTTTGCGGAAGTTGAGGATGAGCCTCTTGAGGATGAGCTCTCCGATCTGAGGGAATTTGGAGTTGATGATGGCCACCACAGCAGCATAGACATGGGTAAAGATTGGAGAGGCGCTCTGAGCCTGAAGCACAGACCTCGACATCAGACCTCTATATAAAAAAACAAACAAACAAACAAAACAAAAAAAAACACTTATAAGCTGAAACAAACGCCATGACAAAAGTATTGGGACACACTCATATGCAGTTCTTCAAACAAAAGTTGCAGGCACACAATTGTATAAGATGCCAGAGATAGAAGATATGGTGTACATAGGTTGGAGTGGAAGATCTCGAGTGGCTTGGTACAGAGCTCTGACCCCAACTCTGTTAAACAATAACTCCTAGAAGTCCATAAGAAAAAATTAAAGGTTTAATAATCTTGTACAGCATATACGTTATATAGACAAATGTATTGGGACATCGCACTTTTCCAGCCATAACGTGGTTCCCCCTTAACCCTAGTAAACATCTATGGGATGAACTTGAACGCTGACTGCACCCCAGGCCTTCTCACCTCACCTAGACTTCACCAACACCCTTGTGGCTGAATGGGCATTTTTCTCCACAAGCCATAAAAAATTCAGCAAGGTGGAAGCTTGGTGCGCTTTCGTTACCTGCCGCGGACGATGTTCTCCTGCAGCAGCTCCTGGATGATGTTGGCGATGTTGGACACGTTCACTTTGTTGATGAGACCATTGATGGACTTCTTCAGCGCTTCCCAGCTCATCCTCTGGTAGGCCAGACTGCAAGGATGAGAAAAATAGTATTTCTAATGATGCTGGATAAAAAGCAGAAAAGTAAAGCAACTAGATAAAAGTAGCAGCCTGACAATTTCCAACCAGCAACCACCTCACCAAGGAAGGTACCATTCAGGCAGGGTGGAGAAAACAATGAATAAACCCTCTTCCTCGTACTTGAACCGAGAGCATGACTGCCTAGAGATTGTAAATCATCTCCCCTCGCGAATAAGATCTCCAATTTCTCAATTTCTCGCCTTTTTTTTTAACCAATCGAGCGTCACCCCCTCTGTAGTGCCAGAAAGCTTTACACATTGAAAATAAAATAGACTACAAATTTTACAGAATTGCATTGTATCACACTAATCCTCCGATCCCTGGAGAGAACTCTGTCTAACAATCATCTCTGGAGGAGACAGAAAAAGACAGATGAAGCAGAGGAGCCTCGTTTATACACCTACAGCTTCAAACTTCAGGCCGACAACATGGTTACCGGTGGATGCACAAGAAATGTTGGATGTTTATGAGAAAAAAAGGCAGAATTGGATAAACTTAATGTGGATAAAATGGGCTTCCACAGGATTTAGGCCAAAGAAAATGACAGAAAATTTCCAAACTTTGGGAAACTAGAACAAAGAAACCCCATAAAGAGTAACCTTAAATGTATTTTTATTTATATATTTGTATTTCGATGCAATATGGCAATTAAATGCTCTAAAAAGGTTTAGTTTTCACCCGATCCTCAAGCGTAGGGTGGGGAAGCACCATGTGTCTGACATCCAGCACCTCCGTGATGTCATTATGGAGGAGTGAAAAAGGATCAGTGCTACATAACAATGGTGCTCATACAAAAGAATTGACAATTTGCACACAGTTTGGACATGTTCAATTAGGGTGTACTCACTTTTGTTGCCAGTTATTTTTGACAATGACTATATTGAGTTATTTACAAGTTATTTACGGGGGGGGGTTGGGTGTATTCACTTTTGAGAGATACAGTGATCCCCCCATTTATCGCGGTGATTACGTTCCAGAACCGCCTGTGACAAACTAAAAAAATCACGATAAACAGATGCCACCCCAAAAATGCTATTTTATGTATACAGTACTGCTACTGTAGCAACAGTTTACTTCATTGTATAATTAATAATTATATTTTTATTAATAAATCTCATTATTTCAACATAAAACTTCATAAAACAATTTCCTATAAGTTTTTTGGTCTATCACGTTATCCATGAGAGACCGGGAAAATCAGCCAAACTAAATAGTTATGTGGCAAATGCAGTTCCTCGATAAACCGGGGCATGAGAGTCAAACTGGGGATTACTGTACTGTACTGTATATAAGCGGGAAAATGGTCATGTTAGAGAAAAGAGTACATTTCGATCCTGAAAATGTAACAGTGGCAGAAAAGGTACATAGCTTAGGTAAATCCATAACGATGGTTTTTCCAGGTTGCATCAGACAGTAGGAGAGCGGCCTCTAGAGGCGAACCACTGATGCCGCATGCTCTTTATTTATTAATTTTTACGAATGCAATTGTTTTTATTTATATGTAGCGTTACTTTTTGTTTCAGATTGAATGCATGTCTTATTTTCCTTAATATTTATTGATGTTTTAATATTTATTCCATTTGGCACATTTTCATAATTCAGTAGTTTTATTTTTGTAATTAAAGTTCAGTACCATTCCACATGAAGTGTATCCATTTATATCCACACCAATCTGAATATACAAATCTAAATATATTTACAAGTCAGCTTGATTGATATTTGCCTGCTAAGAGAAACAAAAAGTACAAATCGAGTGAGTTCACATTGACATGTACCACCCCATACTGCCCAGTTGCTATAGCAACTTCACTTCCTGCAATGACATTTTCTAAATATCTCTAAAAGTAAAGTAAAAATAGTAAAATGACATTCAGCCTTTCCAAAGAGTTTAGTTTCAACACAGCCATATGTATCAGACTGATAAATAAAGCGCATCCAATTAATACTTATCCAATAATTACTGTAAAACCGTGTCACATGACAAAGTTTTCCAACCCTTAACCTATTCGACATGCACTGCAGTGTAAAATGAGGCTCCAGTTCTTTCCATGTTGTTGTCGGCCTTTCCTCGCTTGAGGGAATGAAACCGTCTGTAGCTAATTATCACCAAGGAGTCTTCAAGCAGGAGGACACCGCTGCAGCTATAAAAACCCACCCAGTCCGGGATCCAATCAACCCCTTCAATGAACTCCTAATAACACCTTCAGTGCAGACATCACACTCTATTTCCCCAGGCTCTCAAATGCTTCCGGATAGTCATCTGATAGGGTCCTGTCTAAAATGTTGAATTTTCTTTTTTATTAAATGACAGGTTTGAATATCATTTTGAATTTTAATACATTTTCTTGCCCCGGAGGAGCAAAAATGAGATGAAAGTTTGAATCTGCATGTCATAAAATTCAGGTTGGAAACGTGTATTTTTTTTTTTTTTTTTAGTTAATACATTTCAGCCCAAGGGCAGCAAATTCATTTCGGCCAACAAGCCACGTTTTCCTTAGTTCAATGTCAAGTGGTTCAATTGTCAACTCCTCTCAAATGGGTCAGAATCAGATTACTCACAAACCCCTCTACATAAACATTAAATGTTAATTCCTGACCTGCTCTTGTCAGTGATTTGGGCCTGCATCATGCGCAGCTTGGCCGGGGGTATGTACGCTCCTCCGGTACGGGTCAAGATGGGGTCCAGATCCTCCTTCCTCTTCTTAATGGGAGGCTCGTCAGCAGGGAGTTTGTCTCTCTGTGACGGAGATGCAGATCTTCCCCTCCTGGGCATGAACCTCTCTCGGCCTCCATCTCGCTCGCGGCTAGAGCGCCGATCACCATCGCGATCCCGAGACCTGGTAAGGAAGAATGGAGGAGGGATCAGTGCTAGGAAGAAAATTGTACTAGTTACCATAAACAATAACCTCTGTGGGAACTCAAACACCAGTTAAGGTTAGAATTCCCCATCTGCATGTGCCAATCTGCCCAGACAAACCCTATTTCCCCAAACAGGCCCTCTCCTACATATACCCAAATCCACCAATCAGGCCCTATCCCAGATATACCCCATTCCACCAAACAGGCCCCCTTCCAGATATACCCCATTCCCCCAAACAGGCCCTCTTCCAGATATACCCCATTCCACCAAACAGGCCCCCTTCCAGATATACCCAATTCCCCCAAAGGGGCCCTCTCCCAGATATACCCCATTCCCCCAAACAGGGCCTCTTCCAGATATACCCCATTCCACCAAACAGGCCCCCTTCCAGATATACCCCATTCCCCAAACAGGCCCTTCTCCAGATATACCCCATTCCCCAAACAGGCCCCTCCAGATATACCCCATTCCCCCAAACAGGCCCTCTTCCAGATATACCCCATTCCACCAAACAGGCCCCTTCCAGATATACCCAATTCCCCCAAACAGGCCCCTTCCAGATATACCCAATTCCCCCAAACAGGCCCTCTTCCAGATATACCCCATTCCCCCAAACGGGCCCTCTCCCAGATATACCCCATTCCCCCAAACGGGCTCTCTCCCAGATATACCCCATTCCCCCAAACGGGCCCTCTCCCAGATATACCCCATTCCCCCAAACGGGCCCTCTCCCAGATATACCCCATTCCCCCCAAACGGGCCCTCTCCCAGATATACCCTATTTCCCCTAACAGAGCCTCCCTCAGACAGACCCCTTTTCAACAAACATGACCTTACCATATACACACTGTATAGCACCAAATTTACAGGCATGGCCTCATTCTGAAATACCCCATTGCCTCAAACATAAGATAAAGGAAATAGAGCAGATCGGGGAACAGCACTGTGTGTCAAACTTCTAATTCACTCTCACCTTCGCGATCGGTCTGCATATCTCTGTGGAGACGGAGATCTGGAGCGTGAACGGGTGTACGACCTTCCGCTTCCGTTCCTGAGAAAGAGGAGAGGACACAATTTTTAGTTCCTCTTCCTTCAAAGAAAAAGCCCCAGTATGCAGATATGTTCAGATATCTACCTGTCTGCAGAGGAACTCCTGTGTCTAGGTCTGCTGCTCTGGTCCTGAGCTTCATGCTGTAAAATGCATAGCAAACGTCACAGAGGAATATATGACATGAGAATAGTAAGAGGTGTGTGTGAGTGTGTGTATACGAATGATAGACATTTAAATGCTGTGCTAACCCTGATGTGTGCCACGCTGCTCCTCATTCTGTGCGTCACACCATCGTCACTTTCCTCTTCACTGCTGCTGTCACTGTCTGAGCCACTGGACCTGGACGAGCGTCTTGGCGGTGCTTCTTGTTCATTCGAGTCATCTCGTCTTTTCTCCAGAGAAGGGCTACGATGCTCATCATCTGCAAAGAACAAGCAGTCTGATTGAGACTATACATGATTGGGACAGACACCTTCATCATGTCATTAAAGATCCAGTCATTAGAGGACAATACTCCTGTACACAAGGCAAGCCTTATGAGGACATGTCGTGTTAAGTTTGGGGTGGAAGAACGTGATTGTGCTGCACAGAGCTCTGACCTCCTTGAACCCCACTGAACACCTTTAAGATATACTGGAACACAGACTGAACCACAGACCGCCTCAATTGATCTCATTAATGCTGAACACAAATCCCCACACTCCACAAAAAGGTTTTGAAAAGTTCAAAGAAACAGGGGAAAAAATGGCTTCAAAGCTTGCAGTTTTACTTCAAGTCCAACTGTCGGAAAATCGAAAAAACGCAGAATTTCGAAACGGCACTATGGTTGCAGGGGCATATACTTGACTATATGCATCAGGTTAAAAGATGAACTGAATCTGATTTAACACAGTAAAAAAATAAATTGATGCTATGCGATTCATTATGTTACAGATAGATTGCTTTTATTTCTATGGTTCAGACAGACAGCAAATCATCAATTCACTGTAGTGCCTTCTGACTTCTAACACATGGCCCTTTCACAAACAGACCTTTAAAAAAAGAAAAAAGATTAAATAAAATCGGATGTTCATTTTCTGTTCTGTCTCCAGGAAGATGCAGCTCTACCTCTGCCATGTTAATCTGTTTCCTATGTGACTCTCAGAACATGCCTCAGCCTCCGTAGTGTTGTGATGCATTGATTTATACCGATGCAAATGTGTTAAAAAATTATGCATCGCGATACAAATGTCAACTTGAATCCGACGCACACTTTTTTTCAAATTGCGTTTGGCAGATGCCTTATCCAGAGCGACTTACAACTGAGCAGTTGAAGGCTAAGGGCCTTTCTCAAGGGCCCAGTAGTGGCATCTTGATTGTGCTGGGATTTGAGCTTGTGACCGTCCAATCCAGAGTCCAACACCTTAATCTCTCAACCTTCCTCAGCCAGTTTTACTGTCTGAGAACCTGCCACCTGCCCCCTATTCCGTTGTTCCTGAGCCAGCAGGTATATCTGTACATGTGACAAGCATGCGTTCGGATTTATAATCAGCTTCCAGATTATTAACCGAAACATATCCACACAACACCACAGGGAATGTTCAGCACAAACAGCTTCATATGGGAAAAAAAACTAAGTCCATCAAACTCATTGAAGTGTGTGGGATTCATTTGAAGATATACGCTGCAGAGGAAAAGAAGGAAAGCTCCACAGGAGGCTGCTTAAAAACGTCTTGAAACAGAAACAGCAGGAAGGTTTGGCGTAGGAGCAATGAAAGGTCAGTTACACTGAGCACAAAGAGTCGCATGAAATAATAATAAAGAGCAAAACATTTCTGCTGGGAAGGAATATCCAACACTCAGACAGGCACTTAGAGTGCTTTATAACATATTTATAGGCTTCCCTGGTCTTTTGGGATATGTTTGGCTGTTAATCATGTGCGTGTGGAAGAATAATGAGCAATGAATCAAAGGTTTAATGGACGATGGAGCTAATATCTCCCTGAACAGCTGATATTTAAGGAGCTGTTTTATAAATCATAAGGCACAAAGTATGGCAGAGTGTAACAACACTAATGACATTTAGATTTTTATGACTTTTGACTGGGGAACATTTCCAGGATGGGAGACACCACCAGAGGGAGGACGATATGATAAAATATCAAAACCAAATCCCCAAAGGGCATTTCTATGACGCATGACATTCAAAGAAACTTGCAGCAAAAATCTCTCATAAATATATAAATAAATAAATAAAGTTAACTGACTTTAAATGATTTTATTTACTAAAAAAATACCTCCATAAACAGTTTCAGCATTTAGACACACACACACACTTTATGAACAAAAGTAGTGGGACACCCGACCTTTCCTGCCATATGTGGTTCTTCCCCAAACTGTTACCACAATGCTGGAGGCCTCACCCCTACTGAACACCTTCGGGATGAATTAAAACAGACTGCAGCCCAGACCTCCTCACCTCACCTACATCAGTACCTGACTTCACAAACACCCTTTTGCCTGAATGAGCAAACTCACAAGCACACTCCAAAATCTAGTGCGACATCTTCCCAGAACAGCAGAGGGAATTATAAGAGAAAATTGGGACCAAATGAGCAAAGTTTTCCTTAAATATTTCACACGCAGTTTAACAAAAGTAAGTGCACCCCTCACCTTTCAGCAACCATTGCAGTATATCTTCTCAAGGGACAAAACTATAGAAAAGACACTTGGATATATTTTAGTGTAGTCAATGTGCAGATTGTACAGCAATACAAGTTTACTGTCCTCTGAAAATAACGCAACATACAGCCATTATTGTCTAAATAACTGCCAACAAAAGTGAGTACATCTTAAGTGATAACATCTGTACGTCATGGAGCCAAAGCCACACATCCTATTCATCATGTTCATGTTTTTGTCTGCGTGAAAAAACATACAAATATGTGTATCTTGTATTAGAGCAGTTTAAATTTGGTGCTTTGAGTACAATTCTCTCATACTGACCACCCTGAAACTGAGTTACAGTACAGTGGCCTGGGTCATACAGAGGTTTTCCAGAGGGTTCCACTCGGAACAGACCTCACAAAAGTCCATCAAAGAAGTTCAGTCCTGTGTGTCAGGTGCAGAAGCTGGCTTCGAAATACAGCAGCATGAAGCGGTTGCAGAAGCAGCAGGTCCAATTGTCAGTGCTCAGACCATACCCTGCACACTGCAACAAGTCGGTTTGCATGGCCGTCGTCCCAAAGGAAGCCTCTTCTGAAGCTGGCCCACAAGAAAGCCTACAAACAGTTTGATGTAGACAACCTTTCCAAGAACATGAATTACTGGAACCATATCCTGTGTTCTGATGAGACTAAGATAAACTTGTTATAGAATAGTGTTTCTTGCCTACAGTCAAGCATGGTGGTGGCAGCATAAGTGCTACTGGTACTGGGGAGCTGCGGTTCATTGGGGAAACATGGATTCAACATGTACTGTGGCATTCTAAAGCAGAACATGATGTCCTCCCTTCAGATACTGGGCCAAATGGCAGTTTTCCAACATAATAACGACCCCAAACACACCACCAAGATGACAATTGCCTTGCTGAGGAAGCTGAAGGTGATACAGCAGTCAAGTATGTCTCCAGACCTGAACCCTACTGAGCACCTGTGGGGCATCCTCAAGCGAAAGGTGAAAAAAGCACCATGTGTCTAACATCCAGCAGCTCTGTTATGTCATTATGGAGAAATTGAAGAGGATCCCAGCAACAACCTGTGCAGCTCTGATGAATTTCATTTCCAGGAGGATAAAGGCAGTGCTACAGTAGATAATGGTGCTCCCACAAAATATTGACACTTTGAACACAGTTTTGACATGTTCACTGAGGATGTAGTCACTGTAGGTACCAGTTATTTAGACAATAATGGCTGTATGTTGAGTTATTTTTCAGGACAGTAAATCTGTACCGCTATACAAGCTGCATACTGACTACACTAAAATATATGCAGTTTTTATTTTGTAAATATTGTCCATCTAGAAAAGATACTAAAATGTTTGCTGAGTGGTGTACTTTGTGTAAAATTGGAGAATGTCTAAAAATAGCTGCACACACCAAATCTCTTTGCACCATGTTTAATGTTTGCTCACGTGATTTCCACAAAAGTAATATTTCAACTCTATCATTTATATGCAAGTGAGAATCAGTGAAAGCAAACTCAGAACCCTGATTATTACCCAAGTTGCCTGTGCTAATCTGGATTTCGAGCTGTATCGTACATTAATAGCCATATTCAGTTAGGATCCAATCGAGGTTTATGCTGCACAGTGTGATAAGACATGGGGTTTTGGATGTCCTGATAGCTACAGTATGTACATGTGAGTGCAGACCCAGGATAAGCTTCAGAGTGGACCAAGGCCAAAAATACAACAAAAGCCGCAGCCAGTACCAGGCCCGGGATCATTCGTTAAGGGACACACAGAAAGTTTTTTTGTATTTTCTACATTTTTGCAAGATGTTTAATTTTAAAACATGATAACTTCCACCTGTGCCATTTTGCTGCACAGTGTTTTTTTCCTATGCATTGATAAATGCACCTGTTTGAGGAAGCTGATCGAAGAAATTGAGGAGTAACGTTTGAATAGAAGTGTGTGGAAATAGGAGTGACTAAAAACAAAGCAGGTGTTTGCTGTTTGTACCAAAAACGAAATCCATCACAGATGAGGAACATGGCAGATGGAGTGAATCAGCAGCAGGCTGTGAGGATGACAGTGTGAGGTATGAACAAGCTTGAGTGTCTGAAAACCCATTCCATCCTACATCACTTCCTGTGGTACAGGACGATCTCAAAGGGAAAGGCTTGTGTCGTACTGTTTTATTCTATATACGAATCATAAAATTAAAAAACAACATTCTGCAAAATGTCATTATCTATTACATCCTGCAACATAATACAAAAACATCTATAACATCCTGCAACACAAAATCTACACAACATCCTGCAACATCGTCTTACCCTTGCTCCTTGTGTGCTCGTCTCCGTCTCCGCCTACGTCACTGTCGTCTGAAGAGCTGGAGCTCCTCGTCATCTTCTCAGGACCACGTGTTTCTCCAGGACTGGAGCACTGGTGTAACAGAGAGAGAAAGAGAGAGAGAGAGAGAGAGAGAGAGAGAGAGAGAAGGATAACAATGGAAGAAGGTAAAAGTCCAGTTCTGCTACAGTATGGGTTTGATTTAAAATCCCTTCAACATGTTTAGCTCAAACTAGTAACTTTCTGTGTAGGTCTTTAAAAAAATCTTAGTATCCTGAATAAAAGTTCTCCAGCTCACAGCACAGCTGCTGATAAACGTGTTGGAAAAGCAGGTTCACTCGAATCACTATCAATGGAAACCCTGACTGTGTAATACTTACAACCAAAGACTGATCACCAATGTTACCAACAACCAATCATCAGCCACCAAAGATCGACCTCAATCACTAACCACCACTGATGGCCCCGATCACCCCACACCCCTGGCCCCGATCACCCCACACCCCTGGCCCCGATCACCCCACACCCCTGGCCCCGATTACCCCACACCCCTGGCCCCGATTACTCCACACCCCTGGCCCCGATCACTCCACACCGCACATGTGTACATTCATTTCTCCTCGATAAACTGTTTCTCAGTTGTGTTCTCTTAACTGTCAGTCAACATCCTGATCACCCCCATCGCTGACCCCAATCAATGACCACCACAATCTGGTCACTGACCACCGCAGCTCCCGATCACTCATCACCACTGTTCTCACTGATCCCGATTACTCACCACTACTGATCCCAATCAACCCTAACAGTGATCACATTCATTCACCACTGTTCACATTGACATTGAATAACAACGGATCCAAGTAAATCATCATAACTGATATCACTGATCCCAATCTCCCCGACCACAATCCCGATCACCGACCACCGCAGATCCCAATCAACCCTAACAGTGATCACAATCACTCACCACTGTTCACAATGACTAACAACGAATCCAAGTAGCTCATCATAACTGATCTCACTGATCCCAATCGCTCACCACTGATGAGACCCTATGTAAGTCACCTACAGTATCCAGGGACACATTTTCTACCTGAGGTTACACCCCCTGTTTCTTGACACTCATCACTAATATAAATGTTGTAGATAACTGTAGGGTCGTTAAGTCACACATGCAGGTTCAAACTATACAAATAAACCCCAGCACCAGGACCGATTCAGTGTGTAGGTATCTCATATACATGTTCTAACTGACTGCTAATTAAATGATCACGATCCTTTCACTACGTCAATTTTGCATAAGTAAATAAAAAAACATAAATAAATGCACTGAATTTCACGAACAGGATCAACCCACGCTTTTAAAACTTCACAAGGAAACAACAGGTTCTTCCACAGGCGCCATTATCACCGTTATTAGGCAGCGCGCGTGCGTGTTAGCTTAATGCTAACTCGCCCATGCCGAACACAGCAACGACAGCCAAAATATTCTAACACAATATTTTTTAATAACACCGAAATCTCATTCTAGCGGTACATTAAATACAATCCTGGAGCACCAAACCTCATCTCTAGAAGGCGAATTCAAATCCGTCACCGCTTCGTGTTCCGCCGCCATGTTTTCCTCTCTCTGCTCGCTTCCGGAAGTGATGCTACGGGAGCCAACGAGGGACAATAAAAAACGAAACGCGTTTTCTTCAGAAAGTCAAAATACTACAAAAATTAGGCCTAATCAAAATTACTGACTTAAGTTTTAATCTATATATATATATATATATATATATATATATATATATATATATATATATATATATACTTCTCTCGAAAGTAAGTATTTGTGTCAATGAACGTATCATTATCATCAAAATAACAAGTCCTTTTATCATTGTTTATGAACAAGATAGTCAAAATGTTTAGTCATTTTTTTCAATATGACAATGTTTTATTTTAGTATTTCCTGATATAAACAATGTTTTGGATTACAAGTATTGAAAATGCACGAGGCTGAATTGGCAACTATGAATGAACAAATTTACACATTACTGTATGTGGGATGTTGATTGTAAGAGACTGGACAGGATTCACACTTTTTCTTTACTAGTGGACATAAACAACTGATAATGTAGGAAACAACAGACACTTGTACACAATCGATTAAATGAATGTACAAAAGCATTCGCAATTTGATCAATGCAACAAAAAATGTTCGTATGATGAGCACAAATGACTAAATGATGTGGAGGTTGAACAAGTAGTTTTGAGAATTTTATTTCTGATCAGAGAAACGCTCCAAAGTGACTGAGAAAAACTGTAATAGGTCGGTGTGCTGAGAGTAACATTAGACACATAAACTGAGTTGATTAAGCAAAGAGTCTTGTGACAAACATTATAATAGGAACATTATAGTCATAATAAATCACAGTACTTTGGATACTTTAGTACATTTGAAGGCAAAATACTTTTGTACTTTTACTCAAGTGAGCATTTTTTTACTGCAGTAATAGCTTACCGAGTGTACTCAAGAACATGGTTTGTGTACTTCATCCATCACTGGCTAATATTTCAGCCATCATGTGTTGCCAAGGTAAAAAAAAAAAGTAGTGTAAAGTATATGACAAGAAAACTTATACTCTAGCCAATCAGATTTCAAGTTGGCAACACATCTAGCAGGTGTACAATAATGTCAGGAGTAGGTTACGAGCATTAGTCAAAGCAGTAGCAAATTGCACAAGCTCAAATATTTATATATCTGTTCATTCCACAATGGTTGACAAAGGTGGAGAAATTGATTGGGTCACATGTACACTTACATAGAAATTTACAAGATGGACTTTTAAAAAAAAAAGCTGGACATCGTGAGGAAAGGTCAGCCAAACCAAAACTGAAACTACAAATCATTGGTCCTGTACTTGTACTCTGCACAGTGACAAAGTTGAATCTAATCTAATCTAATCTAAAACAGTTGTGGACCATTTATAGTTTTGTCTTTTCTTTCCTTTAGAATTTGCATAAAAACACAATTTGCCTTAATTTTAAATCCCAAGGAAAACCGCAATGAATGGAAAATGACACAAAAATGTTAAGAAATCTCAGGGTAGACTTTACTTTTGTTGCTTTATCAGATTAATATTGATGCTTCTGCTAAAGATGATGTGATGCAGCTGTGGCTTCAGTGAAAGGAGACTTTCTGAACTGTGTTTTTTTGGGTTTCTTACTTTAGTAATGCCATTTATTCTCTCTGTATGAAATCTCTATGATGCAGCACTCTGTTATACTGCATTCATCTTTAATATATCGATGGTTTCTATAGTTGTGGAGTCATAATTATTCCCGAATCATCCTAAATATTTGCAAACCAGTAAGTGCATTAAAACTCTAAACAATTTGTACAAACAGCACAATACATTAGATTTCTTGCAAAAGCCTGTACTTTTATCAAAATCCTTAGTTCATCTTTTAAAAGTAAGTATTTGTGTC
This sequence comes from Silurus meridionalis, assembly GCF_014805685.1. Lineage (NCBI taxonomy): Eukaryota > Metazoa > Chordata > Actinopteri > Siluriformes > Siluridae > Silurus > Silurus meridionalis. The sequence continues at coordinate 6,242,583 of NC_060886.1, forward strand.
AATGAACATGTTTTTCCATCAGAATAAAAAATCCCTTTGTCATTGTTCACAAACAAGATCATCAAAATGTTTAGTCATGTTGTCAGTATGATGCTGCACAGTTTCAGGATTTCTTAATATAAACTATGGTTTTGGTCACAGTGACTAAAAATGCAAAAAAAATTGACTTCCTTCTGTTTGGCATCTATGAATTTCAGCAGCACAAATTCATTTATCTGATTGCATATTTGATTTATATTGATTTCAAGAGACTGGACAGGATTCACACTTTTACTGTACAAGTGTTTTCTTCGCTTCTTAGTTGTTCATCCATTTTCAGAAATTGTAATTCTGTATTTTGCTCTGTTGCCAATTCAACGTTCACAAGATTTACCTTTGACCTGTTTTAGAGAACTAGTTGATAATTGGTTGATCTGATGCTGTTCACTCTCCTTTATTAGTGACATTCAAGATTCATCTACACAATCCATCAATTCAACACATTTACAAAACAAATGTTGATGACAGATTCTGATAACTGGTTAAACCATTTTGTATTCAATGACGTATACAATGAACTGATGCTGAGATGTTTTGGGGGTTAAAACTATTCAGGTGAAACCTGTATGATATATTTTGATCAACATGTACATAAAAATCTGATAATGTAGGAGACAACAGACACTTGAACACAATCCATTAAATGATGTTCAAAAGCATTCGCAATTTGATCAAAGCAACAAGAAATGTTCTTATGATGAGCACAAATGACTAAATGATGTGGAGGTTGAAAAAGTAGTTTTGAGAATTTCATTTCTGATCTGAGAAACGCTCCAAAGCAACCAAGAAAAACTGTAGTAGATGCTCTATATTTTTATTATTTAGACAATGACCAATAATTTGTAAACATTATTTCAAATGCAGATTTATTTCTCATCGCTGTACTGTTTCTCAATTGCGTTCTATATGACGTATCACACCTTTTCCTGAGAGTCACATTATAAATAGTAAATTCATGATTTGTTGTTTTACTGAACCAAAGAAATAAAAGTTCCTATCTGTACCATATTGAATTTCATAGCGTCATATTTTTTCCATTACATCGTACTGCATTGAATAGCATTATGTTGAATTAAATTGCAATTGGGGTGAATTGTATCACAGTGGTAGCTGCTTCATATGCATTTTTAATGTAGCATACTGTAGGCTGTGCATCGAGTTGCGAATCACAACGGCCTCATTTATCGAGATGCACATTCCTAATAAACAAACAAACAAACAAACAAACAAAAGACTAGCCCTGAATTTAAAAACCGAGCATGACATTGTGTAACTCTTTCATTATTAACCTTGTCTCTCTATTTATATATTTGCTCTACACTTCCATAAAAATGTTGGCCATGTTCCTGAGATGTATGTCTTTCTTTCCTTGTGCACTTCGGTGAAATTAAAAACAGAACTAAAGTGCTTTTCTGAAAGCCAGTTGATTAAAACAAAGACATTGCCTCCACACAGAGTCATCAACAGCTTGGGCTCAGTGAGCTGAAAACACTGCTCACTCACAAAAAACACACACCTACTTCTGCCTCAGTATAATGCTTCAGTATGAGATGCACAAGATCAGATGTGTATAAGTCAGCTGCTGGAAGAGAAAGCAAGCAGTTATTTATGGACGGGATGATGTACAGTAGAGGGAAATGATTTTATTATACAAGACTTTAAAATAGATGCTTTACATGGGATGGAGTGAAAGATCTCCTGCTATAGAGCTCTGATCTATCTATCTATCTATCTATCTATCTATCTATCTATCTATCTATCTATCTATCTATCTATCTATCTATCTATCTATCTATCCATCTATCTATCCATCCATCCATCCATCCATCCATCCATCCATCCATCCATGCAGTCACTATAAAAAATTTTCTCTGAATAATGTATTTTTATTTATTTATACACTTCTGTTTATAGATAGATAGATAGATAGATAGATAGATAGATAGATAGATGATAGATAGATAGATAGTATTATGAAGGAACACATATGGCTGAAAAAAGCAGATATCCCAAAGCTTTTATCGTGTAGATAGGCACCACAGTTTTACAGTTTTTCTCAGATGCTTTGAGGCATTTCTCAAATAAGAAATGAAATTCTCAAAACTACCACATCATTTAGTCACTTGTGCTCATCATAAGAACATTTTGTTGCCTTGATCAAATTGCGAACGCTTTTGTACATTCATTTATTTATTATTTATTTATTTCAGTTTCCTACATTATCAGTTGTTTATGTTCATGTTGATCAAAAATATATTATACTGGTATATGTCATTGAATGCAAAATAGTTAAACCAGTTATCATCATCTGTCATCTAAAATTTATATTAAACCTTTTTTTTAATATATAAATGTGACTTGAAATGATGAATTGTGCAGATGAATTCTGAATTTTACAAATGAAGGTGAGTGAGCGGCATCGGATCAACCAATGATCGACTGGTTCCCTACAACAGGTCAAAGTTGAATCTCATGAACCTTTAGTTGGTGACAGAGCAAAACACAGCTCTAAGGAGGACCCTGTTTGATGTTAATATTACCTGACCTGATTTTATGTAAAGTGCATCAGATTTTTCAATCAAGTATATGAATGATTTGCATAATTTGCTAAATATAGTATATTTTTACAAGCTTTAATTTATAGCCTATTTTTTACAAAATTGGTGTCAAATTACTTAGCATATTCCAAACCTCATTAATTAGCAAATAATTTTCTGTTTTGCAAACATCATGGTCTTTATATGCCAATTAATCCTAATAGAGCAGAGCATGATTTATTACAGAGCTGTCACTGGGGACTGGTTGCATTATTCAAGCTGGGAAGTGATAGCTTAATAGTTAGGACTTTGGACTTCTGATCAGAAGGTTGTAAGTTCAAATCCCAGCAACACCATGCTGCCATTGGGCTCTGGTGCAAGGCCCTTAACCCTCAGCTGCTCAGATACATACAGTACATGAGATAATTGAAATGGATGCCGCTTTGTATAAGGGCTTCTGCCAAAGTGACATAAATGTATATCTGGGTCTCACTTTTATGCAAATAACACCCAATTATACATTCATATTATACATTCATACAAAACCTGTTGATAATGCAGCCATTGGCTTTCTTGAACACTGCATTTCTAATTATATATATATAATTAGAAGGCTCTGTTTTGGAGTTTCAATGAAAGCTAAAAAAAAATCTACATTAAACAAATTACTGGTTGTCCAAAATTCAGCTGCTAACATTCTGACTAAGACCAGGTGTAGTGAACATATTTCTTCAGTTTTGGTGTCCTTGCATTGGCTCCCTGTCAGGTTCTGGATTGATTGTAAAATACTAATGCTGACCTATAAGGCCCAACATGGTATGGCACCTCATTATTTGACACAGCTTTTAACTGTTTACACTCCAAGGTGTGATTTCCATTCCTCAGATCTTTTGGTTGTTCCTCCTACCCTTTAATGCTATATCAGTGATCAGGCTTTTTCCTCACATGCACCAAAGCTGTAGAATTCTCAAGAGTTTAATTGCAGATTAAAAACGTATCTTTTTAGCAAAGCCTACACATAACATACGTCTCACATCATAACCATGTGCTCCAGAACATCTGATCAATGCACATTATCAACTTGTGCTGTTAATATCCTGAACAGCAGCTACGCTAATTCCTCTCCACTGCTTCTCTTTCTCTCCCCATCCCGAGGCATCCTGAGGTTGCTCCAGCCCAAGTCAAAAGTCCCACCTCATGAAGATCGTGATCCTTTAAAGAAGTAGATGCCAAACTCGCAAACATCCCGAACCATCTAGAGACGTACCAGTGCCAATTGGATCCCACTTTATGTGGAGTTTGGACACTGGACCTCCTCGAGTGTTTAAAGGTTCTGGCATGGAGAAGCTGGTGTTGGATCTACGATGATCTCAAATGTTGAGCTATTTTATGAGTTGCTCAGTAGCTCCTAGTTTTATAACCACAAAAGACTGTATAAGACTGTAGAAAGAACATTACTTATAATCTTACACTCCAGTACTCATGTTAGTTCTCACTCTCCAGTGTTCTGTATTGTTGAAAGATTTATGATCAAACTCTTGATTTCACCCAAATGAGGATGAGTTCCCTTTTGAGTCTGGTTCCTCTCAAAGTTTCTTCCTCATAACATCTAAGGGAGGTCTTCCTTGCCACAGTCGCTAAGGCTGCTCATCAGGGATAAATACACACCATTCACCTTAACTCTTAAATTCTGTAAAGCTGCTTTGAGACAATGTCTGTTGTGAAAATCGCTTGACCTGACTTGAATTCTTGCCCCACTGAGATTAGACAGGCTGAGTCTTTGTGTTTTTAAATCTGCTCTTAAAACTCACTTTTTCAGGATAGCTTTTAAATGAATGATTATTTTTGTGATGCATTCTGTGACGTTTATGTACTTATTTTATTTTCCCATTATTCTTTTTCTTATTAGTTTTCTTATTATTACTATTATTTATTTTTGTGTATATATATTTTTTTCTATGCTTGCAAAGTGCTTTTTAGCAAGGCGTATATAAAATAAAGATTATTATTATTATTATTATATTATTAAATGGAAGGCATGTTCAAGCCAGTGTTATGAAAAGATGAGAAAAGTCTGTGGTATGGATATCAATATGTGATGGAGTCACGTGAAGTTTTTTTATTTTATTAATACTTTATTGATCCCACAGGGAAACATTTATTTTTTCGCATATTCCAGCAATGTCAGGTCAGAGTCAGCAACGTTACAGCATCCATGGAGCACAGAGGGTTAAGGGCCTTGCTCAGGGGCCCAATACTGTGTCTAAGTATTTGTGTCAATGAACATCTCATTGCCATCAGAATAACATGTTCTTTTGTCATTGCTCACAAACATTAATGTTTAGGTATGTTGTCAGTATGAAGGTGCACAGTTTCAGTATTTCTTGATATAAACTATGGTTTGGATCACAGTGATTGAAAATGCAAAAAAGTTTAATTCATCTGCACAATTCATTAATTTCAGGAAACAGTTACCAGGTAAAAAAAAATGGAAATCATTTTTTTATGACAGATTCTGACAACTGGTTTTAACCATTTTGCATTTAATGATTTATACAATGAACTTTAGGTGAAACCAGTATAATATATATTGATCAACACGACATAGACAACTAGGAAACAGCAGACACTTCCTACACAATCAATTAAATGAATGTACAATAGCATTCGCAATTTGATCAAAGCAACAAGAATTGTTTTTATCATGTGCACCAGTGACATCAAGGTTGAACAAGTACTTTTAAGAATTTTATTTCTGATTTCTGAACTCTTCAAAGCAACTGAGAAAAACTGTTAATCTGTAACTGGATCCATTGGGTCAGTTCTAAAACATGGCTGCCATTAACCATCTGCCTTTCAGCCATTTCAGACTTATCAAGTCATATTTCATATTTCTCAAATTTTGTGACGTTCCATTGGTCTAAGTACCTTAAACTGGCCACTAGGGGGTAGAAGAACTTGCCACTGGGGGTAGACAGGGGTGCAACCGCACATTTGCTGAGGGATATGCAAGGCCATGGTTGGGGCTCCCCTCCCCCTTCCCAAAAAAGAGGGGTAAATACAAGTATAAATACACTACATGGAATGGCGCCCCCCATGTGCGGTGCACCGATGCACTGCATATAAGGTATACCCCATTTTTGCACCTCTGGTGGTAGAGTTTGGGGGGGAGGGGGTTATTTGCTGTAAGTGCTTGAACCCTGATGACTACCACATGCGGCTTTATTTATTGTGTCTTTCAGAGGATCAATAAAGGGTCAATAAGTAACACTGTTACTGTGTATTACATCTCATATGCATTTGAATTGTCATGGCATCATTTCACCTCCCTGGAAAACAGCATGGAAGGAACCGAGTGGTTGCGATACGCTTTGTTAAGACAACACTGCCATCTACTGATCCACAGGAACATCCACAGAGTGTCTGCTTCATATTTATACCTTAAAATAGAATGAAAATTAAATAAAATAAAATCCAGCTCTACTGTGTCTACATCCACATTTTAGACCTGTGTGTAATATTCATCTCGTGTCTTGTGTATTAACGCTGTCTTTTCATAATATTCTTTTATACACAGTGCGTGTTTATCATTGTAGTCTTCAGTAGGATCTGTTTCCTTACAAAACATGCTTTTGGATGGAGATCAAATTGTTCTTATAACAGTTGTCACAACAGGTTCTTACTGAGAATGATCTGCTATATAATAGCTGCTCAGTGGTGTTCCTGTTTCTCTGCATTGTTCAGGGATGAGGCACCAATTAACTCCCAGGGATAAAGGAAACTATGGGCTGAAAGGTTCAATTAAACCCCCAAGACAACAACAAAGGAACAAGCCAAAGACATAGGAAGCAATAGAGTCCTGGATTTCCATCAATAAGAGAGAGAGAGCTGTTTTGCTGTGGCCTGGAAGATTTCATACAAGAAAAAAGTCTTTACTTCAAGATGGGAAAAAAGAAGCCAGACCGAAATTGATCACAAAAAGATGTTAGGAAGCTGGGGTTAGACATGATACAATGGCCTTAGAGCACACAGGGTTGAGAGCCTTGCTCAAGGGCCCCAAGAGAGGCTTGAACCCCCAACCATCTGATCAGTAACTCAAAGACATAACCAGTGAGCTACCACCAAACAGGTGCATTATTTTCCACTGCAAATGATCCAAAATGCAGCTGTGTGACTTGTGTTCAATCTTCCCAAGTTCTCCCACACCACCGCACTGCTGCGCTCCCTTCACTGGCTTCCAGTGGCTGCACGTATCAGATTCAAAACACTGATGGTGGCCTACAAAAATGGACCAGCACCATCTTACCTCAGAGACCTCATCACATCTCGCACTGCACCACGCTGTCTGAGATCCTCCAGCACTGCTTGACTGGTACCACCTTCTCTCAGAATGAGAGGTAAATATACTTCAAGGCTCTTCTCTGTTCTGGCACCGAGGTGGTGGAATGAACTTCCACTAGATGTAGAACTTCCCCAAATGTAAATGTAGCGTTTTAGAACACGGTTTTGGCCATCATGATCTGCAGTGTGTACAGTATGGAGGAAAAAGGGTGAGGATTTCATGTTGTAAAGGGGATTTTTGCTGGAAAAATGACTGTTGCAGTTGAATAGTAATGAATCAGATTGAAGGAAAAATAAATCATTCTTTAGGGATCAGCAGGACAAATTTCATGTTATACGCACAGAAATTAGTTTCTTAAATAACTATTAAATCTAGAAACAACAATCATGGATGACAAGAAGGAAAGAAAAGTAAGGTGCTTTATCCCTATGTACACGTCATATGTACTTTTTCACAGCACAATTAAATTCTTTCTTCGCATATCCCAGTGAGGTTAGGAAACTGGGGTCAGCCAGGATACAGTACAAAAGGATAAGGGCCTTGCTCATGGGCTCCAAGAGTGGCAGTTTGTCGATACCGGGGCTTAAACCTGTGACCTTCTGATCAGTAAGCCAGAGCCTTTTTCTCCTTTAATTCTCCTAAAACAAAGAGTGTGGAGTCTTAAATACTGTATGTGAGCTACTCAAGAGTAAGAAGAATGGACAAAATTACTGGGACATCTGACTTTTCCAGCCATATGTAGTTCCTCCCCAAACAGTTACTGCAAAGTCAGAGGCACACAATTGCATCAAAACGGCTTGTAATAGATTTACATTTTTTCTTCACTTGAACTTTTTCCAGCATGACAAAGCAGTTGTGCCTGAGCTAATAGAGGAGTGTCCACAAACTTTTGATGTATATATGATCTAACATTTAAATAAAATGTTATTGTGTAGTGGTTCTGTGGTGGCCCCTTACAAATATTAGATTAGATAGGATTAGATTAGAAGTATTAGACACAAAAGACGCTGGAACAAGTTATGGTCAGAAATTCCCTCCTGAAATCCTGCCCATTTTCCCGCATTTCTCTTCTGTCAGTGGTTTGTGTTTCATCCTTGATCAGCTTGTCTATTCTCTGAACTTCGATTTTCTGTGTCCTGTTTGCTCTGGTTTGCGATTCTTGCTTATATCTCCACATTGATTATGGCTCACTTTGTTCCTGCTTGTGTTCCTGGCTTGCTCTTAATAAATATCAAGCAGAGGCAGATCATGCTTATAGGCAGCATTTGAGAAGCTTTCTGTCACATTCAGCAACGATGATCACTTTGATCATTTTCACTATTGAGATTTTATAGTTTTAGGAGTATTTTATTCTTTTGCACATAGCCGTATAAGGTAGGTGTATTTAATAAACTAGAAAATGTAGATATATGCGTCAAAACAGTAGAAAACATTTGATCTTACCTTAGAATATGTTCCTGTAGCACTCACTGAGGTGTAGAAGGCCGAATGAGTTATATTCCCTTCTGATAGAAGAGCAAGAGTGAACAAAACACAGTGATCATAACTGAGAGTTCCTTTTTCAGTGACCTGTGAATACAGTCCATGCTCCAGTGATCACCACTCAGAGGGAGAGAGAGAGAGAGAGAGAGAGAGAGAGAAAAGAGGAGGCAACATGGCCATTACTTCTCATCACAGTGTACTGATTGAAAAATAAATTGTAGTTCTCTAGGAAACCAGAGTGCATCACAAAACAAAGCTAATCAGTAAAACTATAAAAGTGAATGTCAATCAAATGGCGCTATGAGAAGACAGCAGATAAATCAGTCTTACAACGAGTTTGTGAAATATTTCCAGATTTTTTTTTTTTTAGCTTTAGAAAATTAGCCTTTTTATATAATTACGATGCTGCATTATTATGTTACTGAATTATGTATGCCATTAGAAGGCAACAAACAAGATGCATAAAATGTCTTTAACAATGTAAGAATAGTGCAATAATGCAGCAATCGCAAGTCTAGTCATTTAAACATACACTGTATGTATAATTTAATTTAAACAGGCTTGATATCTCAGATGATCAGCAACATAAAACAAAAAGACGCATGACATAAATCAACCTATTCACTGCTCTGCAATAAAAATAGTGTTAAACAAAAAGAATGCAGGTTTTTTTTCGTTATACACTGTACAGGTATTCCTCTACTTATGATGGAGATACGTTATGACGACCCCATCGTAAGTCAAAAATATCGTAAGTCAAAGATGGTGCTATGACTGTGACAGCCTTTCCAGCTTCGTGCTGATTTATCATTTTTATTTTATGCTCTAAACTGATGGCTTTCCTCTTTTTTTTTTTCACTACAAACAGGAGACATACTTGGGTTCTTAAAAGACATGCTTTTATCACTAAAATTGAAGAAAAAAAAATACACTGAGACAACTTTACTCCATCAATTGCTAGCGGGAGTGGGGCATCTCACGGGGAGAGAGATACGCTCATCCCAGCTGCACGTCCAACATATTGTACATCGTACACTGCTGCCTGTGCCTGTTGCACCAAATTTTTTATACAGTGGAACCTCGGGTTATGAATTTAATTCGTTCTGGTACTTTATTCGTAACCTGAAAAGTTTGTATCCCGATACAAATTTCCCCATAATAATGAACAGAAACTTCGGTAATTCGTTCTGGACAACCAAAAATATTACTTAAATAAAAATAAAGCCAATATTCACTAATATTATTTACTTTTAACATGTTATATTAAAATTATACCACATAAAAACATACAAAAGAGGAAAAGATCTTTACCGGGTACTTTCCCTTTGAGAAGACTCGCTGCAGGAGACGACGTTCGTAGAAGGGGGAGGAGGGAGAGTTATTGTTTGGAAGGAGAATCTTATTATATTATATTATTTATATATTATTATATATTATATTATAGAATATTAAAGACAGTGTTATTAACACGAACGCTGAGACAATTGTTGCATTAGAGGGAAAATGAGAGCTGTTTCTTTAAGGCTACTATCAGTTGGTATTGAAGTCCAGAGTGAAATTCATTATGGGTATTGTACTTCGGAAAAGACTGTAACCCTGCTAATCTATCTTCATAAAAACAAGTAAAGTGGTTATGCATCGGCTAATGTTGTCCATCACATCATTCCACGAGCATCAACTAACGAGTTGTTACGCTGCTGCCGGGAAAAGTTCAAGCGGATAAGTAACACGATGCTCTCGCTAGGGACACAGGACGCTAACTGATGTGACGAGCTGCGTGGATAGAGCAAAAACAACCAACTTGCCTGCGATTTTTTGGTGAGCGACGTTCGTATCCCGATATATTTTTCGTAACCAGGGGCAAAAATGTTGATGAACTGCGATTCGTAACCTGATTTATACGTATGCCGGGGCGTTCGTAACCCGAGGTTCCACTGTATTTTTTTACAATTTTGTCTTATCGTGATCGTCATCATAAGATCGAAAAATCATAAGTCGAACCATAACTCAGGGACCATCTGTATGAACATCTCTAGGTTACGTATGTAACCATGGTTCCCTGCGGGAATGAGACGCTGCATCAGAAATGCTTTGGGAACGCCTCCGCGTTGTCTACGCTCTGAATCATGTGTATAATCAGTCCAATGGAAAGCAAAACTAGTCGTGACGCCACCGGAAAAAAACCCGGGACCTCTTCACCCATCTAAGGCATGTAGGGCTTACCACATTACCTTGATTGTACAGAGTGGATTGCCATCCAGGAAAACCCCAGGGTGTTGAGCGACCACTGAAGGGGTCTCATGTGCAGGAGGCCACATTGGATGCGATTCATCAGACCTAGCAGTCTCTGAAACTGCTTCACAGTGAGTGACTGGCCTTCCCTCACTCTCTTGATATCTGGATGAACTCAACACAAGCAGGGAACTAATGTGCCCCCCAGAAGGGTCGAATCGCATACTACGCCTTAGTAAGAGTTTCTCTGTGATGGGAAAAGCACACTCTTTTTGGCGTTCAGCCTCAACCCCAGTTCCTTCATGTGGGCAAGAATGACATCTCAATGCCGGACCACTAGTTGCTCTGATTGAGCCAATATCAACCAATTGTTGACATAATTTAGAATGCAGATGCCTCGAAGCCTCAGCTGGACTGGTGCAGCATCCACACACTTTGTGAAGGTACAGGGTGAGAAGGCAAAACTAAATGGAAGGGCCCTATATTAGTAAGCTTCGGCTCCGAAAGCAAACGTCAGGAACTTGAACCTGTGAGCTGGAATGATGAATACATGAAAGTATGCTTCCTTTAAATCTATAGTTACAGACCAGTTCTCAGACCTGATTTTGGACAAAACCTGCTTCATGGTCAGCATCTTGAAACTGAGTCTCAAAAGTGAGCGTTCACTACCTGTCACTATCTGTTTCATTACAGAGCCCATTAAACCAGGGCGGGCGAGACCCAACCTGAATCATATAGCTTCTGTCTAGGCACAAGGCACAAGTTCATTGCCATGAACTGGACAATGGCCTTAGTTGTCTCTTTGGTAGCCCTCATGGCCAGGTCTGTATCACAGACCTGTTGACCACCCAAGACATCTCCCACGTCTAGCTCCCACAGCAGATCAGCCTGATAGGCCTGCAGCACAGCCATAGCTTGTGCGTATCCCCCAAGTGATCTAGCGGGGGCAAGGAGGAACGCAGGGACAAAAGCAATGTTTCGTCTTCTTGGTTGCTTTAATGTTTAAAGAGTGTAAACAGAGTGCTTCCTGAACAACAGAAGCTGGCGTTCCTGGTCGTAACATCACCCCGCCAGTGACTAATTAGACTGATTATGCACGTGATTCAGGACATGGACAATGCAGAGGCTTCCCAAAGCGTTTGTGACGCAGCTCGAGTTCCTAAAAGGGGAACAATAGTTTGTGGACACCTGACGATAATATTATGTGTTATTTGAACATCTTATTCCATTATTTAGTTCTCATGTGCTTTTATGATAACCTCCACTGTTCTGGGAAGATTTTACACTAGATTTTGGAGTGTGCTTGTGGAGATTTGTGATCATTCAGCTACAAGGGTTTTTAGTAAAGTCAGGTACTGATGTATGTGAGGTGTCCCAACACTTTTGAACATATAATGTATAATGTATAATCAAAAGTAAAAAAAAAATTTCACCTTTGTAAATGTATTTATTCCTTTTAAAAACTATTTAGAATTAATTGACTATTCCAAAGCTGTTGAAGCTTTAATTTGCATTTTTTCTTTATTAATTATTTATTTCTTCTTCTTCTTTCGGCTGCTCCCATTAGGGGTCGCCACAGCGGATCATCCGTCTCCATACCACCCTGTCCTCTACATCTGCCTCTTTCACACCAACTACCTGCATGTCTTCCCTCACCACATCCATGAACCTCCTCCTTGGCCTTCCTCTTTTCCTCCTACCTGGTGGCTCCATCCTCAGCATTCTTCTACCAATATAATTCATGTCCCTCCTCTGCACATGTCCAAACCATCTCAATCTCACCTCCCTCACCTTGTCACCAAAACATCCTACATGCGCTGTCCCTCTAATAAACTCATTTCTAATCTTGTCCATCCTCGTCACGCCCAACGAAAACCTTAACATCTTCAGCTCTGCTACCTCCAGCTCCACCTCCTGTCTTTTACTCAATGCCACTGTCTCTAAACCATACAACATCTCAGGTCTCACCACAGTCCTATAAACTTTCCCTTTCATTCTTGCAGATACCCTACTATCACAAATCACTCCTGTCACTCTTCTCCACCCACTCCACCCTGCCTGCACTCTTTTCTTTACTTCCCTAACACACTCTCCATTACTTTGCACTGTTGACCCCAGGTACCTGAACTCCTCCACCTTCTCCAGCTCTTCTCCCTGCAACTGCACCACTCCACTGCCCTCCCTCTCATTCACACACATGTATTCTGTCTTACTCCTACTGACTTTCATTCCCCTTCTCTCCAGCGCATACCTCCACCTCTCCGGGCTCTTCTCACCCTGCTCCCTACTCTCACCACAAATCACAATATCATCCGCAAACATCATAGTCCAGGGAGACTCCTGTCTGACCTCGTCCGTCAACCTGTCCATCACCACTGCAAACAGGAAAGGGCTCAGGGCCGATCCTTGATGCAGTCCAACCTTCACCCTGAACCAGTCTGTCGTACCTACTGCACACTTCACTGCCGTCACACTGTCCTCATACATGTCCTGCACCACCCTCACATACTTCTCTGACACACCTGACTTCCTCATACAATACCACAACTCCTCTCTTGGCACTCTGTCGTACGCTTTCTCTAAATCCACAAACACACAATGCAGTTCCTTCTGTCCTTCTCTATACTTCTCTATCAACATCCTCAAAGCAAATAAGGCATCTGTGGTGCTCTTCTTTGGCATGAAACCATACTGTTGCTCACAGATGATCACCTCTTCTCTCAGCCTGGCTTCCACTACTCTTTCCCTTAACTTCATGGTGTGACTGATCAACTTAATTCCCCTGTAGTTACTGCGGGTCTGCACATCTCCCTTATGCTTAAAGATCGGTACCAGCACACTTCTTCTCCATTCCTCAGGCATCCTCTCACCTTCCAGAATCCTGTTAAACAATCTGGTTAAAAACTCCACTGCCATCTCTCCTAAACATCTCCATGCTTCTACTGGTATGTCATCTGGGGTCAACTGATAACTGTGAACATAATGTCTTAGATAGATGTCTTTTTCTCCTTCATATTAATAAAAACTTCTTGGTTTGTGTAAAAAAAAAAAAATATTTTAACTAAACCCAAGGATGTGCCAGAAGCAAACACTATAATAAGCACTATAATAAAACCTTTCTGACATATAAATGTATTTGCCTTTCTGCACTGTTCCTTGCTGTTTCGGTCTAAATAAATGGCAAAGGCATATAATAGCAGATAATTGGATGTTAGAAGGGGGTCTTAGTCATTCAGTACCCGAATTTAACACATGGTGCTGCACATGGAATGCTTTGTGCTAATGCTTTTTTGTGTGATATCTATTCGTGCGATAAAAAAAAAAATCACTACACAAAAGCCAGGAAGGGAAAATCTTTCTTTGAAGTGACATGGTATTGGATCTGCGGGAAAATGCACAAAGAGGGATTTATCAAAGGATTCCCAGTGGGTTCACCAAAAATGACTAATTACGAAATAAAGAAATCAATCGTGCTGTTTTTTTTTAAGGATTCAACGTTCAGAAAGCAGATAAAGAGATATATTCAAGAACAGAATGGATATGCAAATACACCACAGTAAGCATTAAGGGAGGATAATTGGTTTGTGTCAGAGAACAAGACATTTCTACAATAAAACTGTACCTCCAGGCAAAAATATTGGCGTTTTGAACTGTTGGAATGTTGCAGTTGGTTGTATGGTAGTTTGGGTGGGGTGGTTGAGATAGGGTGTGTGGTCATTAGGGTGTTTGGGAAATTAAGTTAAGAGTATTTTTGTAGAATGTGTACTTGTGTTTTTGGAGGGAAATGTTGGCATGTTGAGGTACTTGGATGTGGAACAGGCAGGGTGAGGGTTTTAATGAAGGATTGGACTAAGGATGAGGATGAGGATGGGTTCCCCTTTTGAGTCTGGTTCCTCTCAAGGTTTCTTCCTCATTACATATAAGGGAGTTTTTCCTTGCCACAGTCACCACGACTTGCTCATCAGGGATAAATACACACCGTTCACCTTAACTGTTGATTTCTTCTTTGAGACAATGTCTGTTGTGAAAAGCGCTATAGAAATAAACTTGACTTGACTTGACTTGACTGGTGTGAGGATGTTCATGTAGGTCACTGGGGTAGTAGATGTGGAGATTTGGGAGGTTTTTGGGTGAAGGGTGTGGTGGTATAAAGTATTTAGGTGATAGGTGCTGTGTTGGGAAGTGTTGGGTTGAGGGATATTTTTGTGGTGGTCAGTGTTGTTGAGATAAGCATTTGGGTGAATTGGGCTGCATTTGTTGTAATAAATAAATTAAATTAAAAATACATTTCAATTTTCACTCCTTGTTACGGATTGTTCTCTTGAGGGCATGAGTATGAGTATTATACCATGGTGCAAGTGAATTTTCCCTAAACTTTTTAATCGAATGGGGCAATGGTGTCTAAGGTGCTAGCAACTGAGGATACACTGTGCCTGTACTGCCACTTCATCTAGATCATTAGCATTCATATCAAATATCACATTATCTGAATAATTCTTTTTATTGAAAGAATAATTCTGAATAATTCTCTTTTTAAATAAATAGTAATTGAAAGCCAAATTTTTATTCCGCCAAACCTCCAGTATGTAATAAATAAAGAAGAGCTGATAAATCCACTGACATGAACACATTCATACATAAACATAAAAAAAAAAAAATACAAAAACAAAAATATTACTCTATATTTAAACTCAAATTAAATATAAATATAACAAATAAATGCATGATTTAAGAAGATTCTGACTAGAAAAAATTCACAATATCTGCCAGTGCAGTAAGATAATTAAACTTGGTAAGAAATAAGAAAACATATCTAGGCTTTAGAAAATAACAAAATGTCTTAAAATAAGCATTAAATCACTTATTCCAAGCAGTCGATTTAGTCAAATTAAATTTAGTAAATTTAGCAAACAGTATGCTTTTCTTAATTTGTGTGAACAGATCTTAAAACCACAGCGACTAAACAAAAATATTCCTCTTAATTTAAAAATTATCATTATGTATTCTAACTTAAAACAAGATTATTATAAAAATCTAGATCCTGTCAACAATTATTCATTCAACTGTAGACTGCCTTGTAACACGCAGTAGTTGTGATGCAAAATCAAAGCAAAATTCATCACTTTCTGCAACTCAAAATACATAAACTTTTTGCAACATAAAACATTATTTAATGCATTTTGTCATTTCTGAAAATGTAAAGATATTTAACATAAAAAAATAAAAAAATCTAACTACAGAACTCCAAGAAAATAATAACCACACTGGATAATGTTTGGAATAAGTGTGGTGATTTAATAATGCAGATTCTTATAATACGTTATTAGGCTGGAAATAAATGTGTTAGTGTTTAAATAAAACAAGCATTTGGAATAAATGGAATAAATGAACAAGTCTTAAGTGTGATTATTGACCATTATTATACCTGGCAACCTTAAAACCAGTTATTACAGCTAAAAAGATACAAGGCTGGCCAACAAATGATGTCTCTGATGGTAATTAAACTCAATTTGCAAGTAAAATAACTAACTTTAAGCTTTACTAAGTAAAAAAAAAAAGATAAATAATCTTAAAACAATCATAAAAATCTTCATTATCTTGTATAGTATTTTATTCTTAAAATAAGATCTATAAGATTTTTATGGCTAGAAATAAGATCTTGACTACATTTGTTTTTGCAGTGTTAAAACAGAAATAGTGAGGGTGTGAGAGAGAGAGAGAGAGAGAGAGAGAGAGAGAGAGAGAGAGAGAAGGGAGGGAGTGAAAGAAAGTAACACAGAGAGCATGTGACAGAGAACTAAAGGAGAAACATAAAAGACATTTTTTAGATGAAAACACAACAGAGGAATAGAGAGAAAAAGAAGGTTGTGTCGCAACAGAAAAAGAGGCAGACATGAGGGAAAAGGAAAGCGAGGCAAAATGCGAGACAAAGAGAGGGGGGAGACATAAGAGATAATGTTGAGGCATTAAAAGATGTGAAAGAGTGGGAATGAAATAGAGCGAAAACAAATGAAAATGAAGATGGATTAGACAGAAAACAAGTGATAAAGACACAAGGACAAAAAGTAAAACAGCAGAGAGTAAGAATGATAAATTCTTCATTTGTCTTTAGGGTCTCATCTGTCTCCCCATCTCTCTCTCTCTCTCTCTCTCTCTCTCTCTCTCTCACTAGGTCTCTGTGTGTCTGCTGTTGCTTCACGTTTGCTATAATTACATACTCACATTGGGCTGCCAGGCAGCAGCACCTTTTCATTAAATGCAATTTAATGGAATATGCACAGTTACACTGCAGAGTTTCAGCATGACAGAATTTCACCAAGCACACTTTGGCACACTCTGCTTTAAAGGAACAAATCACTGAACAATAAAAAATACACAATTTTACCCTTAGCTAAAAAAAAGTGACAATGCTAAGATGTAGGTGGTGTGTGATGCCTCCTTCTTTAGTTTCTCACTGAAGCCAATAGGCAGGAAAGTCAATAGCTGGAATGGAAAGCTTGAAGAGCAGAAACCTGAGCCAAAGACTTTCCTCTGGTTTTTGATCCACCAAAATAAATTTGTCATAGCAACCAAAAGCTTTCCAAGTGGACTGAAAAGCCATCAAAGGGTTCTGGGGTGGGCAGGAGGATCCTCTGAGGGAATTAAACTGATCTGAGGTCTTGGATCCATCTGTTCTCACCAGCTGCATCCATGATGTTGGCGAAGTAATCTTCCAGATAGTCTCAGGCTGCCAGATAGTTTCTTAAGGGAACCAGCCTCTCAAGACTGATTGTCTCTAGTTTACGTATGTAAACATGGTTCCTCAAGGAAAAGAGATGCTGCATCAACAACGCTTTGGAAACGCTTCTGCATGTCCACCCTCTAAACCATGTGTGTAATCAGTCCAGTGGAAAGCACAGCATGACTGGCGGGGTGACATCATGAACAGGAAAAAAAAGCACATGGAGTGAAACCGGTGCTAGCTTCTGAAAGGTAAGGAATCGCTGGAATGCCACAGACTGCTTTTTAGCCTCCTGAAACCTATAGATGACAAAGAGGCAAGGCGGCACCAGTGGAGCGTCCAGGAGAACAGCTCTATCCCTGTCCAAAAGATCTGACAGGGTGAGCCATAGGTGCCTCTCTGTGGATACCATGGACTGGTTAATAACCCTAGCGGTCTCATCAAACCCCAGCAAAGCTCACAAATCTCCTGAACACCTGAGGTCCCTCCTACGTCCAGCTCTTGCAGCAGGTCTGCCTGATAGGCCTGCAGCACAACCATGGTGTGCAAACAGCCTGTGGCATGACCTGCTGAGGTGTAAGCTTTGCCCACCAGCACCAAGGTAGTACAAAGGGGCTTGGTGGGCAGTGCTGGAGTCTTAGGGACAACGCAGCACCCAGGGAGAGATAGCCAGTCAGCATCTCTTCAACCCAGGGCATCGTCTCTTGCAGTTCGACTATGTTGGTATACAGGGATTTTGGCCAGAGCAGGGCACCTCCTATAACTCCTTCAAGCAGACTGGCTGAAAGTGATTGTATCTGGTGGCTTGCAAACATCCATCCCCTCTCGCTCCTCATAGTAGGAGAGACATAGCTGCACACTCTTCATGCAAAGGAAAGAAACCGCTGAATGGCCTGCTTCTGAGCCTTCCGAAGAAAAAAAGGGCCAAACCCATCTCCAAACCCTTTGCTAGGTCCATCTGCAAATCCCAGGTCTTTGGATGCCGCTTCGCCTAAGATAGAGGAGTGGGAGCACCCTACTCAAAGAGTGCTTTCAGAGAGTGAAGCATTTGCAATAATTAAAAAAAAAAATTCTTTTTGAGAACACACCTACAGAGCATTTCCTGAACAAACAGAAGCTAGTGCCAGTTTCATTCCATGTGCTTCTTATAGGAAGCGTTCCCAAAGCATTTTTGACGCAGCTCAAGTTCCTGAAGGGGAACTCTGATATGCATCATGCGGCCGGAGTCGTACTTTGCAGCCATTCTAGGGACCTCCTGAGAGCTGGCTAGCCCCCCATCCGCTACGGTCCCGGACGGAGGTTAAGGGAAACACGTGCTGAAGATCGCTGTGTCCTGAAACATCATATGTGGCAGGGTACACAAGCAAACCTCCTGAGGGCACCGAGGAGGAACGGACACTGTATACTGAGCCCCCCAGTGTAGACCACTGTTTTTGAGCTGAAGCCCTCTTATTGAAGATGATGGTCCCCAGATCCGTCTCTAGGCTTTGGCCTAGAGCATTGCATAGGGGCTTCCGAGCGGTAAAAAAGGTAGCGCCGACTGCTTTTTCGCCTCCTAAATCCTGTAGACAACGGCCTTTAGGGACGATGCAGCACCCGGGGAGAGATAGAAAGCTAGCATCTATTCAACCCAGGGCATCGTCGGATAACTACACTCTTTCAGCCCTACTACATTTGCATAGAGAGAGACACTGGAACTGAAGAAGCGGGCCCAGTATGGGCTGCTCCACACTGAAGTGTCCAGGAAATAAGGCAGACCCCGGCATGGAGGCAGTGACATGGGCTGCAGAAAGCATTTGTCCAGCTTACCTGGCAGATGCTGCTTCTGCTTTTTATCTGGTGAGGAAGTGTTAGCGGGTACACTGGCATCTATACCCTCCCCCTCTTTGGAGGAAGAGAGGTGGAGCGCAGCGTTCCCTCCACAGAGGGAGAAATGGTGTGCTTCCTAATCTCTGAATTTTCTTTACAAAAACCTATACAAACCCCTATAAACCTGTAGATGAAATGTGGAAATAATATGCAACACAGTCTGTATGGAAGTTTGTTTGAATATTCAATTAAATTCAATGCATTATTATTTTGTATAGCGCTTTTACCCACGAACATTGTCTCAAAGCAGCTTTACACAGATAATGTGGTGATAAAAATGAATAAGATGTTTGTGTAAGTTTGCCCCTGATGAGCAAGCCGGTGGCGACTGTGGCAAGGAAAAACTCCCCGAGATGGCATAAGGAAGAAACCTTGAGAGGAACCAGACTCAAGAGGGAACCCATCCTCATCTGGGTTGCACCGAATGTCCATTTATTACAGATAAATGATGTTGCGGGGTACAATGCTTTGTAAATTGCAAAACAGTGCTTTTGGGGTAAACTTTGTAATTTATTGTCTTATATTTATTGTTATAATTACACTGCTGTTTACAGGGTTATTTATAAAATAGTATGAATTTATTTTAATCGTCTGGATTTTTTGCCTGATGTGTTCAACTTTTTTATTAATAAAGTTCATAAAATCATTACTACCTATTTATGGTGTGCATGTGAGTGCAGTGATTTTATTTCCTGTTAATTTTGCTGCCGGGCTGAATAAATATCTAGGATTATGCTTGTTATTTTCTATGAGGGTGGAGAAATATGCTGATCTAGAAGCACTAAGAGATTTTCTATAACTCAGGAGGCTCTCCTTCTATGCTATTTAAAATTCTGTCAATTTGGTTTGACGCCATTTACGTTCTAAATTCCGAGTGGTCTGTTTTAAGGTGCGTGTATGATCATTATACGATTCTCCCTAATCATTTTGGTTTTAAGGGGAAATACATCATCTAGAGTGTAACGGAACATTGATCAAAAAAATCAAGTGTGTCTGATTATGAAAATGAATAATAAAGTCACCAACAATTAAAGCTTTGTCTAAAGAAGTAGCTAAATTTGCGATGAAATCTGCAAATTTTATGAGAAAATCAGAGTAGGGCTCTTTGGTTATATACAGTATATATTAATAATTAATGGAATTGACTGACTAGACCTGCTTTTGGACACTAAATATTTTATGTTGGTGTAAAGAACAAATGTTTTACATTTGTGTTTATGTTATTATGTGACGCTTAGCTTATTATTGTAACTAGCTGCGACTCCGCCTCTTCTGCCAGTGGGGCTGGTGTATGTAACTATACCCAGGAGGACTCGCTTCATTTAGTGCTACATATTCATTCTGTTTAATCCACGTTTCTGTCAAACACATTATATTAAACTCCTGTTCAGTAATAATTCCGTTTATAGTCAGCGCTTTTGACGTGAGAGATCTAATATTCAACAATCCTATCTTTAGATCAGAGGTGCTGACTGTGCATTCAGTCCTATTTATCAGGCTACTTAAACAGACTTTCTGGGAATTTCTACATTTTGATTTCGCTCGGGGGTCAGACACAGTCTCAATATGGTGGATTCTGAGTGACAACTTTGTGCGGCTAGCAGACAGTCGGTTTAGCCTGTCAGTCTGCTCCCTGGCCTTAGCTCTGGACAGTCACTTGTTGACTAGTGCTGTGTTAGCACTAGTTAACAGTGTGTATAGCATGACTACAAGAAATGAGAGCAGCACCTTCCCGAGTGGGATGGATACCGTTCTGCCCTAACAGGCCAGCCTTGCCCTTAAAATTGCTCCAATTATCTATAAAGCCCACATTGAGTTTGGAGCACCACTTGGACATTCAGCAGTTCAGCGTCCATAACCTGCTGTGGGCTACATTGCCACGCCGCATTAGGATGGGGCCAGAGCATGTTACTGCATAGGACATTGCCTTTGCTAATTTACACACCTCAATAATATTACTCTTAGTAACCTCTGACTGTCGAAGGCGTATATCATTAGCTCCTATGTGAAAAACTATCTTAGAGAACCTGTGCTTTTCTAAAAACCTAAGCTGACCTGCTATGTTCGGTGCCCTGGCTCCCAGTATACCCATGACCTGTGCTGCTGGTGCCCCTAAAGGTCTATCTAATTTCATATGATTTAGAATAGAGTCTCCTATAAGCAGAGCTCTTTCAGGTTTCTCAGCGGGTGCTTCACTTAGGAGAGCAACCCTGTTAAGCAAACAGGTGAAGTGGAGAGGAATGGTGCTCCCGTGGGCGACCCTTGGCAATAAAATTAATGATCAATTATTTTTTTTTACAAATAAATGTAACAAAAAACATTCTATTGTACATGTATTAATCACACATGTACCCCATCCATTGTAGTGTATTAATGATTCTGGCTTCCAAAAATACACTACAGAAAATAAAATCACACAGGAAAACATATTATGGAAGTACTGGTATTAAAATCTATGATACTGGTCTTGAAAATACTTAATATTATATTGAAAAAAACAAAGTGGTATCTCTATTAAACAGCACAAACAAAGTGTTTTTTCCCTTACACGCTTCAATAATAATCTGTACAGATGGTTTCCTCGACAGCTTCTTTCCCCAGGAAATGGTCTGATTCGTGCTCAAGTTGCTCACGTTTATCGACTTAAAATTGACTTTCAGTTACTATAACTGCAAAGAAGCACAGTGTGAGCTATAAAAAAATAAAGCTAAAATATGTAACCTTTGGCTTTAATGTTAACTCCTGATCTGACATTTATGAGAAACTCTCTACACCACTATGTGTAGTAAAATTATGGAGCATCTATTTCATTTTTATTACAGATATTACCTCAAGAAAATGGTTATGGCTTTATCAGGGAGCGACAGAAAGTGTTCAAGAGAGAGAGAATCTTTGGCAGTCTGTAGACTTAATTCTTGCTCAGAGAATGCTTTCAGTTTCGAGGAAATCAATCATCCAACAAAATAAAACGTTACTCTGACAGTTAACATCGGTAACAAATGGGTATTTTTAGTCCATTTAGAGCTGAGAAGAATGTCGTTTGGATTTTAAATGATGAGCATAATGGCCAAATAATTGGTCCTTCTTGTTCTCTTTTCAAAATATAATAGCTCTACTATAATTCATTGAGGGCATGCTGTCTAGTTTCATGTCCCTGACTGTGCAAAGCTGATCTTTGGCCATTCACTCTTGAAAATCATCGCAGTTAATTAAAAATGTTGCCTATTTAACTATTGATCATCAATCCTGATTTAGTCAAGATGCTTAAGCCATTAGAGTGTTGTATAACAGCAGTTATGATGTCGTCTGACCAATTATTACATGTGATTGAAATGTTTTCGGCCGCATCATCTGCTTACTAATCATCCTCATCAGGAGAGCAATCACAAGGGCCAGCCTTAGCCTTAACACGCACACTGAGCACATTCGAAGTGCATTAGCATACTATCTATCAGCCTAATTAATACGACAGGCAAGACTCGTACTGTGACAGCAAGGTTATTTCATGTCAGTAAATGCAGCTTCAGAGGCATTACAGTAATCTGAGTGTAGATTTCATTAGGTTTGAATAATGGCACTAATGACTCGGAACAGAACGTTTAATCCACTTATGATGAAGCGGCCTGATAGATGATCGTGCTTGATGAGCGAACGCGTAAATCATGCCAGAGACGCCCGAACAAGGGAACTTAAGACTCTTGAATAACTCATCACTGTGGAAATCAAGAAGTGGCTGTTTTCCCACTATTTGCCCTTCGTCAAGAATATTTCTTCTTACTTCAACACCCTCTTTTTAAAAAAAAAGGCCATTTGTAAAAGGCATATATAAGAACTTGTGGTCCTCAGTAGCTGGAGATAAAACATTACTATACTTATATATGCAAATGTTATAACCAGAAAATACAAAAATATTGCATTAGAAGTATTGCATTAGGATAATCATACAGATACATTGAACATACTTCTAACATCTGGGTGACTGGTTAAGTAGAATTGTAGACAGAGAACCATACAAAAGGCCAAGGGTCAATCTGAACCTAAATTGAATTCAATTGAATTCAATTTTATTTGTATAGTGCTTTAAACAATAGATTTGTTATCAAAGCAGCTTTACAGGGCAATGTGTATCATTGGTTAAGGTTTGGGGTATCTGATCATAAGGTCAGGGGTTTAAGCCCCAGCACTGCAAAGCTTGGGCCCTTGATCAAGGCCCTTAAACCTATATGCTGCAGGGGCACCGTACCAAGGCTGACTCTTCGCTGGGATATGCAAAAATGAACAAAATGATAGCTCAGTGGGTTCAGTCTATGGGTTACTGATTGGAAGGTTGGTTCAAGCTTTGGTATCGCCAAACTGGCACTCGTGGGCCCTTGAGCAAGGCCCTTAAACCTCTGTGCTCCAGGGGTACTCTATCATGTCTGACTCCAGCTTTTTAACATCTCTGAGATATGTGAAGAAAGAATTTCACTGTGCTGTAATGTATGTGTACATATGTAATGTAATATGACATCTGCAATGTACATATGACAAATAAAGGCTCTTTTCAGAGATCAAGCAATAATAAATGAATGTATATTTGTTCCTTATAATTCTAAGATTGTACCCAATGCCTGAGCCAGTGGCGACTGTGGCAAAGAAAAACTTTAAAACTTTAAGAGGAACCAGACTTGAACCTTGAGAGGGAACCCATCTTCATCTTGGTGGCACTGAATGACTATTCACAGATAACAAGGTGGAAGCAGTTTACCAGACATCTGGACTACATGGAAAAGCACATTAAAGTCTAAGCAAATATGGGAAAACATAGCTATCTCTGGTCTTATGAGTCCAAAATTGAACTTGTGAAGCATGGTGTTAGTTGATAGTTAGCAATTATTTTCAAAGAGTAAACACCAGAACAAACAACCCGCACACAAAACACAATGAAAAATTACAAAGGATGTTTTTATGGTTAGGACACATGAATTCCAATAGCAGACAGATGCATCTGGGCTATTAGGTGACCTCTATATGTGTATATATGGAATTAAATCTATGCCTTTAAATATACAGGTACAAAAAGGCTTTTTGTATGCATATGTCTGAATGCAGATGCATCTGTACATCGGTTTGTAGATCAAAACTGTCAAAGCTACAACATACACTGCTTGGGCAAAAATAGACTGATATGTTGTTGCACTACCTTTATGACATATTCTTCATCGCATTATTTCGACAACCTTAAAAAACATTACAACATTTATTTCTATTTGGATTTGCACTCATTTTTGGCCAAGATCTTTGAATGAGGACAGGAGGATCAAAGTCTTCTCCAGCACATCTGAAAGACTTTCATTGGAGTTTAGATCAGGACTCTTAGCGGCCAACACATGCCTGATTCCTCATGCACCTTGAAACACTCTTTCACAATTTGAGCCTGAGGAATCTTGACATTTATATTCCTTTGCTGTCAGAGAAGGAAAAAACAAAACAAAGATGGGATAACCTGGCTGTTCAGTACATGCATCTTATTGTATTAATGGAATTTGAGAGAAGTGATGTTGATTAGAAGGTTGTGAGCCCCACCAAGCTACCATTGCTAGGGCCTTGAGCAAGGCCATTAAACCTTAACTACTCAGTTGTATAAATAAAATAATTGTAATTTGCTTTAGATAAGGATGTCTGCCAAATGGAATAAATGTAAATAGATGTAGGTCTCATACATTCAATTGCGCGGGTAGTCGAGGGTTAACAACTTTGTTGTTACTGGGATTTGAACTCACAAACCTTTAGAACAGAGTTTCAACATTTAAAACACTTCCCTTACTTGCTTATTGCCACAGAATTTTGCTGAGCCCAGATCATTAAACTTGTACAAAGGCTTGTACAGTAGGCGTTATGAATGAGAAGGATATGTACTTCCCTTCCTACCCTGGTGCACTCATCCTCCACTCTTTTTATCACATCAGTACACCACATTTGGTAAACTACTGGCTAATATGCTTCTTTCACTGTTTAGACTGTGGGAAATACAACAGATGTGCAATCAAAACCTAATGCCTGTTTGCATTCATGAAGATCCCTCTGATGCTTCTATCTCTAATAGAAGGAGACACCATGTTCAAACATGACCTCCAGCCACAGCTGGTTAAACACAAGCACTATATTGTTGGCCTGAATCTAGCACACGCTCAAACGATCTCTCAGCTTCGGCAGTTAGTGTGAACAATCACAACACGCACAATAGCACTGCACAAGACCTTGGCTGAGCTTCACACCATTCTGTAATCCTAATGAATAAAAAAATATTTGTACCTAAACTTTATAAAAGAATAAGGACAAAGAGGCCATAATGAAAAAAATGTCCCCTTCTGAAAAGTCTGAAAATAAAAAATAAGACATTGAGTAAAATTTCAATAAAAACAGTATGCAATGATTTGCAAATCACATAAACCCATATTATATTCACAAAAGAACATAGAAACATATATATTTAAACTGAGAAAATGTACAATAAATTAAAAAATAAGGCTATTTTGAATCTGATGGCTGTAACAGATCTCAAAAAAATTGGGACATGACAAAAAATAATTTTTATTAAAAAGTTGGAGAAACATTTAGCAAATAATAAGGTTATTTGACAACAGGTCAGTAAAATGTCTGGGTATAAATAGTGTATCAGTGTGAGGTAGGGTCTCTCAGAAGTAAATAAGGGCAAAACTTCACCAATCTCTGTAAGATCTGATCTGTGTCTACAAATTGTGGAACAATTTCAGAATAATGTTCCTTAACATCACATTGGAAAACAGTTGAATATCTCATTATTTACTACCGCGGTCCCCAACCATTGTGTGCCACAGACCGGGTTAATGTCAGACAATACTTTCACTGACCAGCCTTTAAGGTGTGGCGGATAAATACAGCAAAATAAAATAATATGACCGGCATAAAAACTGGTATTTTCTAAATATTATAATAAGCGTGAATCCACTGTGTTGTTTTTGTTTATTTTGCTAGTTTGGGGGTTTGAATTTAGTGGTAATGTATTATGTGTTAGCGGCCGGAGCAGCCCCTTTAAGAAGGTAGTGGATGGAGGTAAGACGTGACCGAGGCATCATGACATGCATCAAGAGTGAGTCATAGACAGATGTGGTGGAGAGAATCTGGTAATTTTCCAAAATAAAACATTGTTTAGAATCAGATACTAAATAAAATGGAAATAATGTAAGTTATGTATTCTTTCTGTGAGGCCCAGTAACAATTGACCCACGGACCGGTGCCGGTCTGCAGCCTGGGGATTCGGGACCACTGATTTACACTACATAATATCATTAAAAGTTTCATAGAATCTGAATAAATCTCTGCGCAAATGGGACTAGGGCAAAAATCAATATTGGATGCCTGTGATCTTTAGGGCCTCAGACGGCAGTGCATTTAAAAGTCATAATTCTGTAATGGGAATCACTGCATGGGGCTTATGAACAACTCCAGAAACCATTATCTGTGAAAACAGTTTACGATGTCATCCACAAATGCAGGTTAAATCTCTATCATACAAGTAGAAGGTATGCATGAACATGATCCAGAAACATCAAGTCAAGTCAGCTTAACTGTTATTTCAACCATGTACAGTGCAGTACACAGTTAAACGAAACAACGTTTCACTAGGAACAAGGTGCTACAGCAAACACCATAATTAACAAAGGGAACACAAGGAACACAGAAGTACACATAACTCTAAACTAAAAAGTCAAAGTGCACATGTGCAACATTTAGTTAAAGGGTACATGAGACAAGGAAAAAGGAAAAACACAGTAACACAGTAATGTCGACCAGTACAGTAGGCTGTGCAAGAAGGATTGTCTATATACAGTATGGAGGTTGTGTGCAAAAAGGTTGTGCAAAAATACAGTACAAAAGGTTGTGCAAAAGGCATTGTCCATATACAAATAAAAAAATATATACTGTACATGCAAACATTTGGCTGCAAACAACAGATTTTTTATATTTTTTTCCTCTGTTGATTTTGTTTGTGTACCAGTTTATAGTTAGATGATAGATTTGCATAAATGCAAATAAATTATTTTATTTCAATCTTTGATCTCGATGGAACGTCGAATGACGCTATTCATTCAAGCTCTAAATCTTTTTCACTTGTTGTGGAAGTGCCCATGTTCAATTTATTTGTGATGTCACACTCCTTAGTACTGGTGAATGGCTAATATAAAAGCAGACCATCCAGGCTTCAAAAATGTGTAATGTTTTCTTAATTTAATTAGTTATTAGTTCCCTTAATTATAGTTAATTATACTATCACATTTCTCAACACCCTGCTCAAGAGCAGCTAAGCACAGAGCTATTAAGAAAACCCAACAGTGCCATGACAAATCAACAGATTCACAGCAAATAATACAAATAATTAATTTGCTTATACTGATTGTCCAGTAAATCCTCCATTCTACCAGCTAAATAAAACATCAGTGCAGACTTTTTAAGCCTGAACATATATTTAAACCGTTCTTGCATTTTTTTGTTTTGTTTTACTGCCAGATTTTTTTTTATATATATAATATTTAGACATTTAGACAGGATCAACATTTATATGTATTATGCAATAAAAAAGCATATCCATAGAAATAATGCTTACATTAAAAAGTTAAAACACTGTTTTTTCAGTATGAGGACACACCAGGAGGTGCTTTTTTTCTATCATTACCTGCTAAAACTAATGCAAAACCCCACACACAGCGATACTTGGTGAATTGGGGAGCTTTTAGCACAGGTAAATGTTATGGTCATTTGACCTAATTACAAATTTGTAGAGCAACAAGCTCTACAACAGGAGATTAAAAGAAAGGTCAAAGCAATCATTATGCATAAATATGACACAGACATGGTCCCTGTTGGAAATCAATCAAAACATCATCCAGCTACATTATTTAATGTCTGTAAATGTTATCGGATAAAGCCCAGATTTTAGGCTTTGAAGGTTTGTCCCAGCCTCTAAGAGAAACCCTGTATAAGAGAACCACTGAGGTATGGAATATCCAGCACACTTTCATTCCTTTTATTTGATCCTACATGAATTTATCTTTTTTTTTTGCCCTGTTAAATTTGATTTTTAGGAACTCATCTATTAGGGTTGCACAAGCCAGTGCACTCTTAGTGCTGGTCCCAAGCCTGGATAAATGGGGAGGGTTGTGTTAAGAAGGGCATCCAGTGTAAAACATGTGCCAAATCAAATATGCAGATCATGAATCAGAATTTCATACCAGATCGGTCGAGGCACAGGTTAACAACGACCGCCACAGGTATCGTTAGTCAACAGGGTACCGGTGGAAATTGGGCTACTGTTGGCCGAAGGATATAAAGGAGAGGAGGAACACGTCTACGGAGACAGAAAGGAAAAGAGAGGTGTAGGACAGTGGAGGTTTGGGTTGGTACATTAAATGTTGGTACATTGACTGGTAAAGGGAGAGAGGTAGCTGATATGATGGACAGGAGAATAGTAGATATGTTGTGTGTTCAGGAGACTAAGTGGAAAGGGAGTAAGGCCAGGAACATTGGAGGTGGGTTTAAACTGTTCTATCATGGTGTGGATGGAAAGAGAAATGGTGTAGGGATGATTCTAAAGTAAGAGTACAGTAAGAGTGTAGTGGAGGTGAAGAGAGTTTCTGATAGGGTGATGAATGTGAACCTAGAAGTTGAAGGGATGATGATAAATGTCATCAGTGCCTATGCTCCACAAGTGGGTTGTGAGATGGAGGAGCTAAATAAACTCTCATTCTTGAGTGAAGTAGATGAATTGGTAGATGGTGTACCTAGGAATGAAAGATTGGTGATTGAGGCTGACTTTTATGGCCATGTAGGTGAAGGGAACAGAGGTGATGGGTAGGTATGGTCTTAAGGAGAGGAATGTGGGAGGGCAGATAGTGGTAGATTTTGCTAAAAGGATGGAAATGGCAGTGGTGAACACTTATTTTAAGAAGAAGGAGGAGCATAGAGTATAAGTTTAAGAGTAGAGGAAGGTGCACACAGGTGGACTATGATCTACGTAGGAGATACAACCTGAAGGTTATTGGAGACTGTAAGGTGTTGGCAGGGGACAGTGTAGCTAGACAGCATCGGATGGTGGGCTGTAGGATGGTTTTGGAGGTGAATAAGAAGAAGAGGAGGAGAGTGAGGACTGAAAGAAAAACAAGATGGTGGAAACTGAAGAATAAGGACTGAAATGTGAGATTCAGGGAAGAGGTCAGACAGGGGCTCGGTGGTGGTGAGGAGGTGCTGGAGGATTGGGCAACTACTGCAGAGGTTATAAGGGAGACAGCTAGGAAGGTACTTGGTGTGACATTTGACAGCTGAAGATGTTGAGGTTTTTGTTAGGAGTGATGAGGATGGACAGGATTAAAAATAAGTTTATAAGAGGGACAGCTCATGTAGGACGTTTCAGAGACAAGGTGAGGGAGGCAAGATTGAGATGGTTTGGACATGTGCAGAGGAGGGACACGGGGTATATCAGTCGAAGAATGCTGAGGATGGAGCCACCAGGAAGGAAAAGAGGAAGACCAAGGAGGAGTTTTATGGATGTGGTGAGGGAAGAAATGCAGGTAGTTGGTTTGAAAGTGGCAGATGTAGAGGACAGGGGGGTATGAAGACGGATGATCCGCTGTGGCAACCCATAATGGGAGAAGCCGAAAGAAGAATATATTATGGGATTAACAGTGTTTTCACAATCCATCAGAATGTTCTTATTTGCATATTTGCCTTGTCAGCAGTGGTGCACAGTAATGTTAACTAATACACTACACTACATGTAATTAGTTACTGTACTTAAGTAGCTTTTTTGTATATGTGTACTTTACTGAAGTATTTCCATTCAGGGAGATTTTTAATTTGACTACATTTCAAAGTCCAATATCTTACATTATATTTACTCAATCACAAAACAATCCACCAATCCAGTGCACTCTGTTTTTCATTGTTTTGATTGGCGCCTGGTGGTCTCTACTTGGCACCAACATGCAATTCAGCATCCGTTCAACAGCAAGCAGAACATTTTGAGAAGAATTAATGATGGAAGAAACTCCTGACTTTAACTTGCCACAACACCCGTTGACTTATTTACGTGATATTTTTTAAGTAGTTGAAAAGAAGGTTTTGATTAATATCATTCTATTAATAGAGCGGTGTGTTAAGAGTAACATTAGAGGTTTTCCACATAATCTGAGTTGATTAAGTAAAGAGTCTTGTGACAAAAATAATAACAGGACATTAAAGCCATAATAAATCATAGTACTTTGGATACTTAAGTACACTTGATACCTTTTGGTACCTAAGTACACTTGTATCTTTACTTTAACTCAAGTACATGGTTTGTGTACTTTGTCCACCACTGCTTGCCAGTAACCGTGATTGGAATTAGCACAGCATACGACTGTAACTTTCCAACCCTGTACATATTAGGCTCCATAATGCAGCGTTAACCATGCAACAGCTATGCTAACCCCGATTTCATAACTCTGAGTTATAAGCAGTTCCAACACCGCTTCGAATTTTACATTTTCAAGTGTTCCTCTACCATGGGGTTAAAAGCAATGTTTAGAGCAACAATAATCCAGGGGTTAAGTGTGATGTGAACAGCCCTCTTGATTTTTGTACATCCAACAATAATTGGTCATGTAATTTTAAAACACTAAATAAAATTAAACACAGACCTTTCACCTGGACTGGGGATCAAATCCAGAGCTTTTTAGCTTACATGCTCTTATCCAGAGCCATAGATCTTATTTACACAAATGAGTAGATGAAGGTTAAGGAGTTTGCTCAAGGGCCCTGCAGGGGCCTGTTGGTGTGGGATTTGGCCTTCTGATCAAAATGCCAATGTCTAAATTGTACTAATTAAATACTGCATTAAAAGTCTTTATCAGCATCAACATATTTGTGAGTTTTTCATTGGTTAACTATAATAATACGTGAATTAATCACACTATATACAGTAGTTTAGTCTAATGGCTAAATGGTGAAGACGTCACTTATAGGAAGGTTGTAAGTTCAAATCCCAGAGCCATTTTGTGGCTCTCTTGAACAACCCTGATGTAAAATAACTGATCAACCATCAGCATCAGCAGTAAGTTCATTTGAATCACTTCAAAAGCAATAAGAAAATGTGAGTCAGACACATGTCCTCTAAATTACAATGTTGTACCATTCACAAAATCATTGTGCTGAACAACACACCCTGCCCTCCCCTGCCCTACCCAACCCAACCCAGTGTTCAACTAGATTGTCTGCATCTCTGATTATTAGATTAGATTAGATTAGATCATATTCAACTTTATTGTTATTGCACGTTACTGTGCAAGGCAACGGAATACAGCTAGCATCTAAAGAGCATTAAGTGCATTAGTAGCAGTGTAAAATATTTACATATGTACAGGTTGCAATGCTATAATATATGATAGATATGAATGAATAATCATACATAAATTAATAATATAAATATAAATAAACAGTATACGGAAATATGTTGTTCTAATTTATGTCATATCATTTATCATTAGTGCAAATACCTCCAGAGGGACATTTCTTCCTAAAAAACACCAATGAAATTAGGTTAGGATTCTTTATATTGTTATATTGGAAATATTGTGCACTTTAGGGCATTGATCATATTTGTTATAGTAAGATTTTGATTACTACACTTTGTGTGATTAAACTTCTTCTTCTTCTTTTTTCGGCTGCTCCCATTAGGGGTCGCCATAGCAGATCATCCATCTCCATACTACATCTGCCTTTTTCAAACCAACTACCTGCATGTCTTCCCTCACCACATCCATAAACCTCCTCCTTGGCCTTCCTCTTTTTCTTCTTCCTGGTGGCTCCATCCTCAGCATTCTCCCACCGATATACCCCATGTGTCCAAACAATCTCAATCTGGCCTCTCTCACTTTGTCTCCAAAACGTCCAACATTCGCTGTCCCTCTAATAAACTCGTTTATAATCCTGTCCATCGTCGTCACTCCAAACAAAAACCTCAACATCTTCAGGTCTGCTTCCTCCAGCTCCAAAACTGATGGTATGAGGAAGAAATCTTGAGAGGAACCAGACTCAACAGGGAACCCATCCTAGTTTGGGTGGCACTGAATGTCCATTCACTACAGTTCATATACATTCACATTTACGGCATTAAGCAGACGCCCTTATTCAGAGCGACGTACAAAAGTGCCTTGAGTCTTTATTAATAAATAAATCAACACTGGTTTACTAGATTACAAATTTTAGATACCATCAGCCTATAACTACGATGAGATTTTTTATCAATATAAACAGACACAACAAACCTGAAAAAGTGCTAGTTTAAGTGTTCAATGAAGGGGTAGGACTTCACCTATTGCTTGAAGATGATGCCAGTGATTCAGCTGTTCGGACATCTGGGGGAAGTTCATTCCACCACAACGGTGCCAGAATAGAGAAGAGCCCTAAAGTATACTTATTATTATAAGTTTACTTATTATAAGTCATTAAAATATACTTATTATACTTATACCTATAATTAATTTTTGTTAAGGTGCGCGGTGAATGAAGGCAACGTATACGCGTTACACTTTTTTTTCTTGCATTATTTATACTGTATCTTGTGTCTGTTTCCCTTATGTTCTTAAGAAGTGGTAACTCAATGGTTGCTCAATGGTTGTTTGGAAGGTTGGCAGTCCAAACTTGGGCCCTTGGCAAGACCCTTAAACTTCTATTTATATACAGAGATATACAAAGAAAAAATATTCACTACAATAAAGCATGTTTAGTCACTTATTAGTCGTATGCTGCTTGGAGGATTCACAGAGTAAGAATTTTATTATATTAGATTAGATGATTAGACTAGATTCAACTTTATTGTCATTAAACATGTACAAGTACAAGGCAACGAAATGCAGTTTGGATCTAACCAGAGTGCAATATCAGCAAGTACAGGATATACAGTGTTTACATCATTTACATAAATTAAATAAAATGGTATTATAGGACTATAAACAGTAATTTACAGATGTGTATGTACTATGAATATAATATACAGATGAAATGGTCTATGTTCTAACAGTTGGTCTGACATCTATGGTCTAACAGTTGCTTTCCTGTTACTATGACACAGTAAACAATTGAATCTCTTATCTTGTACACTGAACTTTCTTTCATCTTCTCCCATTAGGGATCACCACAGCGGATCATCCGTATTCATGATCCGCATGTTCGATTTGGCACGTTTTTACGCTGGATGCCCTTCCTAACGCAACCCTCCCCATTTATTCGGGCTTGGGACCGGCACTAAGAGTGCACTGGCTTGTGCAACTCTAATGGCTGGGGTTGTGTCTTGTACACAGACTTTATGGTTTTCCCACCGTGTAACATAACCGTGTGTAAGCTGCTCTTATCTATTTAAAAAATAAATAGATTTTATAAATATATATATATATATATATATATATATATATATATATATATATATATATATATATATATATATATATTTATTTATTTATTTATTTATTTATTTATTTATTAGATATTACAAATACAGTCAAATGTGTTCATTCTGAGCATATTTGACTGTATTTTTAATATCTTGCATGTATTTGTTATCACTGTGGTTTGCATATACTGATTCAGGAAGTTATCACACCCTAATCATGGCACTCTAAATATACTGCTTTGATAGGTTGAATGTAACGAATAGTATGAAAAATACCTTATCCTCCACTCTGCTTTGTGATTTGTGTGTGTGTAGGCCTCTTATAAATCAGGTTATTTAATAGTAACAGCATTAAAATTTGCAGCTGTCAGCCTGCTGCTCTAAATAAATGCACACTGCTATGTTTCATTTGAACGATCGGCCCCTGTAGCTGTGCCTCGCTCTGGCTTTCTGTACAAAATGACTGACTGAACATAAAAAAAACAAGCCGGTGATTTATAGCTGTATTTGACAATGTGATGTGTAACTCGCTCAACTCTGTGACTTATTTGCTGAGCAGAGAGTGAGGAAAATGATTGTTTCACTTATTAAAGACGTCAAATCTCTCTGATGATTTGTTTGTAGTGTGTGTATCATTGGGCATGGTCGTTAGATTGTATGGCAATACGGCAGAGGGGGTTAATAAGGGGTGAAGTAGCACGGCATAAAGATAATAATATAGGTGGAAAATGTTTTGACTAGAAGAGAAAAATTATTTTGATTTGGTTTTGAATTATATTATTTAAAATGTTCACACAATGTCTTTTAATTGGCCTAGTTTTTGTTATGTGAATAAACAAATGGTTGGTTCTTCACTTTGCTACAAGAAAAGTAAAATAATATGGCACACTTGTATTGTTTATTTAAAAAAATTTATGTAAAATATATTTGTATTACAATTAGATTTTGATATACACAAAAAAAGGACTGCTGTACTGAACCATATAATCAAACTGTAACAAAGCATTTATAGTAAATAAACTTAAATTCATCTCCCAATGAGCAAATGCACATAAACCGAATAGCTGTTTTAGGATTTTTATTTATTATTTGTAATTTTTATTAACCTTGTTCTAAGACCACCTCAATTCTTGTTCTAATGCTCCTGTGGACATTTAATGACTACCGTTGCTTGTATCCATTGTAAGGCTCAATATCATCAAATTTGGTTTTATAGCATTCCATTTACATTTGCGGCATTTAGCCGGTGCCCTTTTACAAAAGTTCTTTGAGTCTCTAGCAATAAATAAATCTACACTGGTACGGACATCTAGGGGAAGTTTATTCCACCACCTTGGTGCCAGAACAGAGAAGAGCCTTGAAGTATACTTACCTCTCATTCTGAGAGAAGGTGGTACCAGCCGACCCAGACAGCGTGGTGCAGCGCGAGGTGTGATGAGGTCTCTGAAGTAAGATGGTGCTGGTCCATTTTTGGCCTTGTAGGCAAGCATCAGTGTTTTGAATCTGATATGCAGCTACTGGAAGCCAGTAAAGGGAGCGCAGCAGTGCAGTGGTGTGGGAGAACTTGGGCAGATTGAACACAAGTCGTGCATCTGCATTTTGGATCATTTGCAGTGGACTAATAGTGTTCAGAGGAAGACCTGCCAGCAAAGAGCTGCAGTAGTCCAGTCTTAAAATGACAAAAGACTGAATAAGAACCTGGGCAGCCTGTGTGGACAGAAATGGTCAAATTCTTTGGCTGTTGTAGAGAAGAAATAGACAGGAACGAGCCACATTAGTTACCCCAAGGTTGTGAGCAGTGGCTGAAAGGGAGAGCAGAGAGGCATGAAGAGTTATTCAGGAATTCTTGGCCTGGAGATGAATCACCCGGGATGACCAGCAGTTGCTGGGGTTGAGTTTTAGTTAATGAGCACTCATCCATGAAGATATGTCTGTCAAGCATGCCGAGATCCGAGTAGAAGCTGTGGTAGCAGTGGTAAGAAAACCCATGTGAGGATATGACTTCACCAATGGAGTGAATATATAGAGGGAGAAAAGGAGGGGACAAAGTACCGAGCCTTGTGGGACAGCAGTGGTGAGTCTGCACAGGGCAGATGTGGATCCCCTCCATGTTACCTGGTATGAGCCTACCTTCCAGGTAGGAAGCAAACTATTCCCATGCTGTTTCATGGATACCGAGGCTTTTGAGGGTAGACAAGAAAATCTTGTGGTTGACTGTGTCAAATGCTGCTGAAAGGCCCAGGAAGATAAGTACAGATGACAACTTGGCTGATCGAGCAGCATGCAGTTTATCAGAAACAGCCAAAGGGGCTGTCTCTGTGGAATGTGCCGCTTTGAACCCAGACTGGTTTGGATCATGGAGGTTGATCTATGAGAGATAGACAGACAGTTGGTTAAAAACAGTGTGTTCCAGAGATTTAGAAAAAAGAAGAGATGAAGGCAGGAGATCTTTTTAGATGATACTGGGAGAAAGAGTACAAAACATACTGACTTTAGTAGAACCAGTGTCAAATTAATAAGAATGTAAAACCTGAGTAAAGGTGTCAAGTAAAGTGACGCCAAGTGGAGCAAATGCATTAAAAAGGAAAAAAAAGGATAAACTATGATTATTCGGAAACCGGAAGAGTGTGCAATGGTCGGCGAGAGAATAGGATAATCTCTGCCAAAACACAAAAGCAACGATCAAGAAAACGTCTTGCATAAGAGCAAATAAGTCATATGGTAAAAAACAACTCAGGTAATTCCTATTCAAAAGACTGCTATATCTAAAGAGGACATTTTTAAACAGTTGTGTATCATAATTAGCCAAAAAAAAAAAACCTATGCAGAAATAAGCAAAACCTCCCTTATCTGCAGTGTATAAAGAAATGTACATCTTGATTGCTAGCTACCTTAGCCGAATCCTGATGCTGATTGATATTCGAATAGATTGCTAAATTTGTAAGCTAGGTAGCTCATATTTCTAGTTACATACACTTTATGGACAAAAGTTTGTTTACACCTGACCATAAGATTTGCTTTTTTAACATCAATTCAACATTCAGTTCCCACTTACTGTTATAATAACCTCCACTCTTCTGGGAAGCATTTCAATTCATCCCAAAAGTGTTCAATAGGGTTGAGGTCAGAGCTTTATAGCAGAAGATCTTTCTCTCCAACCCATGTAAAGCATATTATTGTGCACAGGGGCATTGTCATGCTGAAACAGGTTTGTGTCTGCTAGCTCAACCGAAGGAAAATTCAATGCTACTGCATCCAAAGACACCTTTTACAGTTGTATGCCTCCAAAATTCTATTGATAGTATGGGGAAGAACCATATATGGGTGGAAAAGTCAGGTAGCTAGCTAGCCAAGATGCTGCTTACAAAATATTCTTGTGTTCAGCTATAACTTACAACAGGTTTTATTTAACACAAGATGCAATTTTAGCAAATACTGAAGCGGCAGATTCTATTTAAAAATGTATGAATACATTTGCTTGTTTTTAGTGTGAGGCTTAATATCAGCACCAGCTTTTCTATTTAAATAAGTCATGAAATATACGACAATATATGA
Source organism: Silurus meridionalis (assembly GCF_014805685.1). NCBI lineage: Eukaryota > Metazoa > Chordata > Actinopteri > Siluriformes > Siluridae > Silurus > Silurus meridionalis. Next base: position 6,279,803 of record NC_060886.1, read on the forward strand.
AATGTATGTATAAATGTAATTCTCACACATATGAAATGTATGAGTATTGATAGAAAAATCCCCTAAAGATTTGTCGGTGGAGGGTAGCTCAGTCGTTGTGCTGCTGGGCTTTGGATTGTTTGAGTAAAAATCTAAGCACAACCAACTTGCCACTGTTGGGCCCTCGAGCAAGGCCCCTAACCATCATCAGTTGGTTGTATAAATTAGGTTAATTAAAGATTGTTCTGGATAAGTGGATCTGTTAAATGCTATGAATGTAAGTTACAAATGAATTAAACAAAACAGTACTGTAAACAGTACCAGCAACCTTAGCATTTTTAGTTTGGTGGTTTATCAACAGTCTATCCAACCTATGTAACCTCACACACACACACACACACACACACACACACACACACACACACACACACACACACACACACACACATTCATAACTACAGACTTTAATACAAATATTATTACAATAAAGTAACCCTTTAAGGCCATTAAGGAAACCAAACTGAGCAAACCTCATACAGAACATAATAGCAAAACAGCAGGAGCAGACAAATACACTGCTCATTAAGCAGCTCTGAAAAAACTGCGCCTCAGGCTGGATTAATGATCACGAAGCCTTTGAGACCCACAAAGGCCAAAATGGTTCAGCTTTAATATCGTATTCGACTCAGGAATGTCTGGTAGAGACTGTCATGATGACTGAAATCAGCTATTTAGCACAAGCATGCGTTGTTTATCGATTATTCAATCGTAGACACAAACATTCCTTTTTTCGCACCCAGTTGCTTTTTTTCATGGCCAGAGACCCACGTTTAGCGCTGACAGCACCGGTTTAAGGCCATTTTATACTGATTCTGTCACGCCCGAATTCTACACAGTGCGTTTTTTTTTCCCTTTCCTTTCACCGAATGCAAACCCAAATACAGCCAACTGAATTATTTTATGTATAACACATGCAGATGTAAACAGCTCAGCCATGGCTAATAAATGTAAATCAGACAGTTCAGGCGTCGTTAAGCACTAATTTAATGTGTATCATTCATTTAATGTGTGGCGAGAGAAAAAAAATATATATAACAGAAGCTAATTTTTAATTTCTTGGTTAATAACATAGGAAACAATCCAATTGTTCACGATCTGTTATTCAATGGCAATATCTCTTACAGTGAAGCAAAGCAAAACCACTTTGCTCTTTTGTAATTAAAATGCAATTTCAACAGCACCCCCACCCTCTCCCGGTTTCCATAGTTACAGCAAAACAACAATTCGAGTCATTGCTTTTTATACTAGTCTCTTAATCTTATTAGGGTTGATAAATGCTAATTAACAAAAGGGATTGTGCCAAACATTCAATTAGCGGCACACACAGGCTATGAATAGAAATTCCAGGTTCAATGCTTCTTGAGGCTGTACGAGCACGACAGAAATATAAGTTAGAGCAATTAATCTGTGTATTGTGTTACATTATTGGTGCACATTACACACAACCTTAAGCTCCTGAGGTACCAGTACCCAGTGCTCCTGCCTCTTTCTTCTCTTTAGATCTCTCTGATTTATCCCGATGCCCTACCTCTAGACAGAGATTGCTTCAATTAGAGACCCCTTTGTGCAGCTGGAGATGTTCCCATCTGAACAGACTAAAGATCCCTGAAGTTACTAAGCAACTCAAGAACTTTTAGGATGGATTTGGACTGAAAGTAATATCAACTTTCAATATCAATAATGTCTACTGCAATGGCTCAGAACCACATGTTGCATTTAAGCACTTATTATTGTACACCTTAATAATGATGGAACTGTAATCAATTTAAATTTGGTGCCACCCAGTTGAAGATGGGTTCTGTTTTGAGTATGGTTCCTCTCAAGGTTTCTTCCTTATCCCATCTAAGGGAGTTTTTACTTGCCACAGTCACCACTGGCTCACTCATTAGGGGCAAACCTCCAATTACAAGGAACAAACTTATACATTTTTATCTCTGTAAAGCTGCTTTTAGGCAATGTTCATTGTTAAAAGCGTTGTACAAATAACCAACCTACAATGCATGTATGTGGACTGCTGGAGGAAGTACCCAAACTACCTGAAGGAAAAAGGAAGGAATAAGGATAACAGGCAAACTCCAAACACACGGTGGAATTTGAAACCCTAACCCTGGATCAATCTCAGTTAGCTTTGAAGGATAACATATGTAACTGGAGGAGGAATTCCACCAGGGGAGAGAGGAAGTGAGTAAAACACAGTCCCTCACACCTGTACACTTCAGATAAAGAGATATCACAGTAAAAAGATAAATAGTAAAGAATGCATAGCTAAGTATTGGTTGTTGTATTGTTAATTTTTTCGACTACACTGAGAAGTTGGCTTGGGTTAGTGACTATATTAGTTAACCAGTCTATTTAATTTAGGAAAATCCAGGAACTGATATTTCTGTCAATCTTGTCTAGTGCAATATTCTAGCTAGCTACACAGTTAGCACTAATAGCCAACTAGCTCATCTTCAGTGTTCTTGGTTTCGGTTTCCCAGCTACCGTTCTTCTCAAAAACAAAAAAACAAAAAATCCCCACACATCCAAATAAAGATACTTTTAGTCGCCTACGTCAGAGTCCCGATGCAGCATGACTATAAACCTGAAAGCACATTCATCCGTGACTGAGCTGCACCACGGGAGCTGAAAATGTGTCTAAGAACATCGAGTTGAGCCATAGTTCACAGCTTATAAACACAAAAGGCCAAAAGATCACATAATCACAGGGTGCTAATGTACGGCTCTCCAGCTGGAGCTGCAAACACACCAGAGCTGCCATGCGTCCTCCTCCTCCCTCTTTTGAGATACACTCATTTATCATTTTAATGCTTCTAAGGCATCATACGCTATATAGAGCGTCTTACACTGAGAACAAGCCTGCTTTTCTACGTGTGAATTTGTGCCCCAGAGGGTTTATTACAATCTTTGTTGGAACCGTAAACACTTCTTTCGAGCAGATGGAAATCTAAAGGATATTGAATAGATCGATATGAAAAAGGGAATCGATGGGTAAATATGAGTTGCTCATGGTATAAATGTGGTGCTGAGCTGAATATGAGAGTGTGCAGTGAAAAGAAAGAAAGAAAAAGAGGGGGTGTGTTAAGAGAAAGATGAAAAAAACAAGGTGAAAAATGGTTCTCATCCTGAGCCCCTGTGGCAAGACCAGAGAGGAGGTTAGATGGGGGGCTTTAAATTCTGTAAGCAGTCAGAATGATTATGAAAAACTGTTCCTTTTTCCTATTTCTTTCATTCTCTGTCTGTATGAAAGAGACTTTTTCTCTTTACTCCAAAGCTGTGTTGAATTCGAACAAGCTACCACACATCTATCTATCTATCTATCTATCTATCTATCTATCTATCTATCTATCTATCTATCTATCTATCTATCTATCTATCTATCTATCTATCTATCTATCTATCTATCTATCTCACCCTATTAAACACCTTTGGGCTGGATGGGAACACTGACTGCACCCTAGGTCTTCTCACCTCACCAACATACTCAAAAATCTACTGGAACATCTTCCTATAAGAGTGGAGGTTATTAATACAGCAAATGGGGACTAAGTGTCTAGTGGGATGTTCAAAAAGCCATACGAATTTTACGTCAGGTGTCAGGTGTCCAAAAATCTTGGACTATTAATGTACTTATCTGAAAGAAAACGCTAAAAGAACTTTACAAAGAGCACTAAAACCTTCATCACCAAGGTTGAAGTTGTCACCCTTTCCAAATGTCAAGTCAAGTCAAGTAAAGTTTATTTCTTTTGTGCTTTTCACAAAAGACATTGTCTCAGCAGCTTTACAGAATTTTAACAGTTAAGGTGAATGGTGTGTATTTATCCCTGATGAACAGCCGTGGCGACTGAGGCAAGGAAAAACTCCCTTAGATGTTATGAGGAAGAAACCTTGAGAGGAACCAAACTCAAAAGGGGAACCCATCCTCATTCGGGTGACATCAAGTGTGTGATCATAGTTTTTAAACAATACAGAACACTGGAGAGTGAGGACTAACATGAGCACTGGAGTGTAGGATTATGAGTAATGAATTTTCTGCAGTCTTATACAGTCATTTGTGGTTATAAAACTAGGAGCTACTGAGCAACTCATAAAATCGGATAAAATCGATCCAACACCAGCTTCAGATTCATGCCAGAGCCTTTAAACACTCAAGGAGGTCTAGTGTCCAAACTCCACATGAAGTGGGATCCAATTAGCACACTGTCAGGAAGACTATTCCAAAGTTTGGGAGCTAAATGTGAAAATGCTCTACCACCTTCAGTGGACTTTGCTATTTTAGGAACTACTAGAAGTCCGGAGTTTTGAGATCTCTGGGAGCGTGACTGATTGTAGCATGTAAGAAGAATGGAAAGATAATTAGAAAATAAACCATTTAGTGTTTTGTAAGTTAGTAGCAGTAGTTTGTAGTCGATTCAAAACTTAACAGGAAGCCAGTGTAGGGATGATAAGATTGGGGTTATATGATCATATTTTCTCGACCTTGTGAGAACTCTGGCTACTGCATTCTGAACTAACTGTAGCTTGTTTATTAATGATGCAGGACAACCACCCAGTAATGCATTACAATAGTCTATTCTGGAGGTCATGAACGCATGGACGAGCTTCTCTGCATCAGATATAGATAACATGTTTCATAGCTTAGCTATATTTGTAAGGTGGAAGAAGGCTGTTTTTGTAACTTGGTTGATATGATTTTAAAAAAACAAGTTGGTGTCTGAAATAACTCCCAGGTCTTTTGCTGTTGAACTAGTAGTTACAGAACATCCCTCTAAATGCAGGTTGAAATGCTGGAGCCTCTGTATACTGTACCGATTAGCAAAATCTCCGTCTTATTAAAATTTAATAATAAAAAGTTATGACTCATCCAGTCTTTTAATTTTTTAACACATTCAGTTATCCGAGCAAATTAAGCTGTATCGTCTGGTTTTGATAAGACATATTGCTGGATTGTTGCAAATCATCAGCGGAAGCTAATCCCACGCCTTCTAAAAAATTTTCCCACGGAAAGCATGTATATTGTGAAAAGCAGGGGTCCTAGAACTTAACCTTGTGGCATGCCATATTTAACTTGAATTAACCTGGATAGCTCTACATTTAAGTCTACAAAATGGTAATGATCAGACAGGTAGGATTTAAACCAGCTTAATGCCTGTCCCTGAATTCCGATTTAATTTTGTAAGCAATCTAGGAGAAGATCATGATCTATAGTGTCGAATGCAGCACTTAGATCTAGTAAAACTAACAGAGAGATGAAGCCTTGGTCTAAAGCTAAAAACAGGTCATTAGTGATTTTGACTAGGACAGTTTCTGTGCTATGATGGGTCCTAAAACCTGACTGAAAGTCTTCAAAGATATTGTTCTCTTGTAAGTAGGAACATAACTGGGCAGAGACAATCTTTTCTAAAATCTTAGACATAAATGGGAGATTTGAAATAGGTCTGTAATTTGATAGTGTGTTTGGATCCAACTTAGGTTTCTTCCATACAAGAACCAGAAACCGGGCAGGAAAAATCATTAATGACACTTCACACCCTGGACACAACATCTTTCAGCTCCTCTCTTCTGGCAGGCGCTACAGAACTTTGCTCACTAAAACTGCCAGACACAGGAACAGTTTCTTTCCCCAAGCAATCACCCTCACTAACAATTGACCATAATTATATTCCCTGCTCACACCTATGAGTACTACACAGAACTGTCAGTCATCACATTATCTGTATATGTTGCACACACTATTGCTTCTATATTCTATTGCTTCTATATACTGTACAAAGTTTTATAGTAAACTCTCTCATCATACCTGGCACACAATACTGTCATTTGCACTACCATGCACTCCCACACTTTATGTACATTACTGGTCTGTATCCCTATTTATTACCCACACTGTCTATACTGTCTCATATTGTCTGTATTGTCTGTATTGTCTAGTATAGTCTGTTTTTGTCTTGTCGTGTCTGTTTTGTCTTGTATAGGTTTTTATTTATGTCTGTACTTTTGAGAGTAACAAACAGCTGAAACCAAATTCCTTGTGTGTGTCAACACACTTGGTCAATAAACCTGATTCTGATTCTGATTAATGAGGGGCTTAATAATTGCTAACTTGAAGGGTTTAGGGATGTAACCTAAATATAGTGAGGAGTTAATAATATTGAGAAGAGGCTCACCAGCTGTATATAACACTTCCTTCAATAAATTAGTTGGAATGGGATCTAACTGACATGTTGTTGATTTAGCTTTGGTGATAAGATCATACAGCTCTTCCTGTCCTGTACATGTAAAACAGTGTAGTTGTGGAGTTTTAGGTGAGATTGTGTCGGGAGATGCTGTCAGTGGTTGGACCGCCACAATTGTTTTTCTAATGCTATCAATTTTTTCAGTGAAGAAATTCATAAAGTCCTCACTACTAAACTGTGATGGAACACATTTTTCAGAGCCCTGATTTGTCATTAATTTAGCTACTGTACTGAAAAGAAACCTGGGAATTGTTTTGGTTGTTTCCTATGAGTTTGCTTAGGTGCTCAGATCCAGCAGCTTTTAGCGCCTGTCTGTAGCTGAGCATACTGTCTTTATACACAATTCTAAATGCCTCCAATTTAGTTTTCCTCCATTTTAATTTTAATGTGCTTCCAAAAAGCTGGAAATCATAGATGTGAGCAACTTTGGTGCTGGTTGGTATTAATGTGTAGAATCAAACAAACATGAAGAACTTGAATCCTGCACATCTGACTTTTGACGAGAAGAACAAGATTATACATTAAATGTCATACTGAAAAAGTGAGCTGGGGTTTAATGTTGTTTTTATGAATTTTACAATTTGTAGTCGGTTCAGTTTTACACTAGATTTACATACAGTACAGGTTGCATACATTTAGAACATTCAGTGTGTCCACTTTTAGGCAGTCCACTTTTTCCCCACAATACAGTTGTATTTGCCATAACTGACCCTTATGTGTCTAAACTCAGCCCTGTTTGACCCAAAAATGTCTGCTGTCTGGGAATATGGGACTTGCGGTATCTATCCTTAGACTCGGTGATCCACAACATTACAGGCATTTCTTTCAGTGTTGTAAAAACTTTTTCAATCTAAAAATTACAACTGAAGCTGAATATAATCTGAGCACACAGAAAAGTGTTAGGGGTCATACTCATGAGCGCAGAAGTGTCTCTTTCTCTCTGCTAGTCCTGAGGTTGGAAATCACACTTTGTCATGCCCGGATCAAGAGTCGAAGACCAGAATACAGGAGCCGGAAAACGGGTATAATCTGAAACAGGGGAGGACCAGGGACGATCACTAGTATGAACTGTAGTTTGGACGGTAAGTGAGTGAGAATGGGGGCCTTATAAAGAAGAGCTTAGATTGGAGACAGGTAAAGGTGATTAGTATGAAGGCAAGGCGCTGCGAGTGTGCTGAGTGCAGGGGAGAGGCATGGCTGGTGGTTCCCTGACACATCATTTCAAGGCACAGAGCTGAACTATCAATTAATCGCATATTTAATTTCTTTACTCTAACCTGAAGTGTACCAAATTAAATATGCTTAAACTGGAATGCTTATGTGATGCTTAGAAGAGGTGTAACAATTGGATAATGGGATTCAGTGAAGCTTTTTTTAGGATTCCTATAACTGCGACTGTTAAAAAAAGGACAATTGATATATATAACAATAATAAAAAGAAGAACTAATTAACTAACTAGCCAACTAACTAACTAGCCAACTAACTAGCTAACTAACTAACTAACTAACTAACTAATTACCACTACTACTAAAAAGCTGCTGCTACTACTACTACTACTACTACTACTAACAAAAAACAGACAGACTACTACTATTACTGTTACTAATAATAAACAAGCAAACACTACTTCTAACACAAAATATCTAAGTAACTACTAGTACTACTACTTTCTAACTGCTACTACTACTAATAATAAGGATACATAATACAGTCTAGAATTACATGAAATAATAAAATAATAATAAAAGCATTGTATTTCTCAAAATGTATGATTTCTCAACACTCACTGATTCAGTTTTTTCCTTTAATTTTATTAAAAAAATCTAATTTATAAAAGCTTATATCACTACAAAGGTTTTGACATGAGCACCATGTGAATCATTCTGCACTGCTTTATTTCGTTTGATTTTTTTTGTTTTGTTTTATGCATAGCCTACAAACGTGTTATGAAGGCTTAACAAAGGTACCTTTATTATTAAGTGGCCTACTACTGAACACTGACCTTAACCCTATTGAACACCTTTGGGTTGAATTGGAATGCTGACTGCACCCCAGGCCTAATCACCTCACCTACATCACCTGTATCCTTGTGGCTAAATCTCACACAAATGTCTACAAGCACCCTCCAGAATCTAGTAGAACATCTTCCCAGAAGAGTGGAGATTTTTGATATCAACCACTTGCGACCAATTTTGGAAAAGAATGTTCAAAAATCACATAACGATCTTATGTTCAGGTGTCCATAAGGTGTCTATTATTGTGTATGCACAGGTAGTTTCACATGTGTGTCTTTGTCTAAAACAAAGAGATGAACTGTTCCACAGTGTTAATGTATAAGGTAAGTACGAGAGCTTTGTTGTCCCATGTAAATGTTGGGTTTAATGAATTCAGGAGATTGTGTCTGGAAGCTTTTGAGCTCAAATCCCAGTGCTGTTGTGCCCTTGAGTGAAGCTCTTAACCTTCAACTACTCAGCTTATTTTGCTGGCAAGTTGTAAGTGATAAAAAAAACTATATGGTTTTAAATCTTTAGTTACATATAACACTGGATAGATGCTCTTGAAACAAGTTACTTCATTAAATTGCCTTGTTTACAACAGCTACAGTCAAGTAAATAGAAAATATATTTACTGAGAAACCAGAAAATGGAAACTCCTCTGCCATGAAGACTTTCCTATTGTGAAAAACCTTCACACAATGTTCTTACAGTTCTAAAGCGCTGACACTTGAGACTCCTTCCATTCATTAATGCACATCATCCATGAAGAGTGGAGGTTATTATAAAGTGTGGAATGAGATGTTAAAAAAGTACATACCAATCTTATGGACAAGTGTCCACAAACTTGTTTCAATATAGTGTATTCTTAAAATACATTAACCTATGCTTATTCTTAGATGAAAAATTATTTAATGTAAATGATTATACATGAAATTTCAGTAATACCACATTTGGGTCAATGCTTGTGAATACCGATACCATCCAAATATGGATTGGTATACATATGGGAATCCCTGTCCTGGTTGTTGCAACATTTTGATATGACATTATATATGGTTATTAAAAATCAAAATACCTATCTGATATACACACAGAAAACCTCACCATATCAACAATTGCACCTAATTTCATCTGCTATTACTGTCTGCTATACAAAAACCTTTGAGAAAACCTATTTGAAAAAGAGCATTAAAATAAATCTTAACATAAGCTGGAACTAATGTCAGAGCTGCAGTGTGTCTGGAAGCTTGTGAGCTCAAATCCCAGTGATGTTGAGTCCTTTAGCGAAGAACTTAAACTTCAACTGCTCAGCTTGTTTTTGCTTGGACTGGATTCTGGCGAGTTGTAAATTGGTTTAAAAGTCAGCCAAATGAGCTCCTCTGTTCGCCAAATACCAAACATCCGTTCAGACAGACGCCACTGAACGAGCGTTTTTGGTTGCTGTTCTCTCTAAACAATGGCCTCCTGTTTCGTGAGCGTAAGTGTCATGCTTTAGCACTCAAGCTGACTCACAGTTTCACCTTCAATCCAAATTTTGCCAGCTCACGGAAGCCAAGTTTACTTTGTGAAAATAGACCTCGATGCGAATAAGGCTGCAACATAGCAGCCAGTTGGAGGTGATTACTGCACTGTCCTTCACCGAATGCTACATTTACGCACACAGCCAGGAAACTCCGTCATCGCAGGGATACACTCCATAATGAAGCTATTGTCGAGTAAGCCAAATACATTGCAGTAGTCAGATTCGGTATGCCAAATGTACATCTACGAGTGTGTGGCATCAAGAGCCCCGAAAGCACTGGCGTCAGACAGATGTATGCTTTTGGTTGTATGAAATATTTATTTCATCCAGCTGGTGGAGAGGGGAATAATTTCAAACATTAGGGAACATTATGTTATAAGTTAATAAGCTTACAAATTGCATTGCCCAACTGAGAAACACAAAGGTGTAACTTATGCTCCCTAATAGCCTCTGATATATTATAATATTGATCCAAAGATGGCCTGGTACTTTATTAAATAACCAAGACATAATCAATGTCAAGATTTACATTTATGGTATTTGGCTGATGCCCTTATCCGGAGCGACTTACAACGATCTTATTCACACAACTGAGCAGTTGAGGGTTAAGGGTCTTGCTCAAGGGCCCAACAGTGGCAGCTTAGTTGTGATGGTATTTAAACTCATGTCCTTCTAATCAGAAGTCTAACATCTTAACCACTGTGCTACCCCTTCCCTAAGATATATATTTCAGTATAGAATAACAACAAACATAATCCCCAACACCTAATGCACAGATAATAAGACAACCACAATAAAACAGTAGTAGACTCAGTCTGACTGGTTCAAGGTGGAGGTTGAACTGCATCAAGGATCAGCTCTGAGCCCTTTCCTGTTTGCAGTGGTGATGAACAGGTTGACGGACGAGGTCAGACAGCAGTCTCCATGGACTATGATGTTTGCGGATGATATTGTGATTTGTGGTGAGAGTTGGGAGCAGGTTGAGATGAGCCTGGAGAGGTGGAGGTATGTGCTGGAGAGAAGGGGAATGAAAGTCAGTAGGGGTAAGACAGAGTACATGTGTGTGAATGAGAGGGAGGGCAGTGGAGTGGTGCAGTTGCAGGAGAAGAGGTGGTGAAGGCGGAGGAGTTCAGGTACCTGGGGTCAACAGTGCAAAGTAATAGAGAGGGTGTAAGAGAAGTAAAGAAAAGTGTGCAGGCAAGGTGGCGTGGGTGGAGAAGAGTGATAGCAGGAGTGATTTGTGATAGAAGAGTATCTGCAAGAGTGAAAGGGAAAGTTTATAGGACTGTGGTGAGACCTGAGATGTTGTATGGTTTAGAGACAGTGGCAATGAGTAAAAGACAGGAGGTGGAGCTGGAGGTAGCAGAGCTGAAGATGTGGAGTTTTTCATTGGGATTGACGACGATGGACAGGATTAGAAATGAGTTTATTTGAGTGACAGCGCATGTTGGACGATTTGGAGACAATGTGAGGGAGGCGAGATTGAGATGATTTGGACATGTGCAGAGGAGGGACACAGGGTAAATCGCTAGGAGAATGCTAAAAGATGGAGCTACCAGAAAGGAGGAAAAGAGAAAAACCAAGGAGGAGGTTTATGGATATGGTAAGGGGAGGGAATGCAGGTAATTTGTTTGAAAGGGGCCGATGTAGAGGATCGAGGGGTATGGAGACGGATGATCCACTGTGGCAACCCCTAATGGGAGAAGCCAAAAGAAGATGAAGAACTATACTCAGTCAGGATTAAAACACAGAAGAACTTGCTGCTTTTGGAAAGTAACCAATGCCATAGAGATATCTTTAAGCCACAATTTCTACTGCAAGAGCACGGCACAAAGTGGTTTATTTCTCTCATACCATTGCAGTTTCTCCACAAAAATACAGTAATTACATATAACATGGTGAAAGGTCCATGAGACAAGTTACTTAGACAAAAGTTTTTCATGTTACTGAGGAAGCAGAAAACATAAACTCCTCAGACCTGAAGACTTTTTGTAATGGAAACCTATGCGGAACATCTAATTCCTTTTCCTTCCATTAATAATCTTTAATTTCATCTATAAATGCTAAAGACTGAAAGCATCTCACAGAAAAGATCAGGATATCATCTTATTTTATCCATTTCTGTGGAGAGTCTGCTATACAACTCTTGATCAGCTGTTTGTTTGTTGTTTAAGTAATATATTTGGATATTATTCTTCTCTGAAGTTTTTTCTAATCAAGATAAATCTAATTCAACCTTCATTTTATATGTGAATTATAAATAAATTCCATACACCACAATCTAAATAAATATCTGTGAAGCTGATACACTGTAGGTTGACACTATGAAAGAAAGAAAGAATAAAAGAAAGTCAGAAAGGCAGACAGACAGGAATGACAAATGGCCTAATAATATGAAGCACAAAATCAGGTGTGTGTGTTATAGCATGCCATGTCCTGTTACAGTTTATTATGTTCGGATTTCATATTGCTCCACGCCAAACTAAGAGCTTCCTGTTCTATAAATGTCCATGTCTCCTGAGAGGATAAATGTCTTAGTTCACTTGGTTAAGTTTCTCCTGTGAGATCAGAACTGAGTGTGTGTGTGTGTGTGTGTGTGTGTGTGTGTGTGTGTGTGTGTGTGTGTGTAGGTGTGTGTGTGTGTGTGTGTGTAGGTGTGTGAGTCGTTCTCTTGCAGCGGTTCAGCACAATGAAATTAATTCTCACCCAGTGTCTCCGATCCACTCGACTTCACGTTTATAAATATTTCATACAATCTGTCGCCCTCCCCACAAAGCCACCCTTCCCCCCTGCCACCACACCCAGGAGGGACTCTCTCTCTCTCTCTCTCTCTCTCTCTCTCTCTCTCTCTCTCTCTCTCTCTCTCTCTCTCTCCCTCTTTCTCTCGGTTCATCTATATCATTCAGGCTATTTCTCCCTCATTCTGTCTCTCTTTTATTTTTGCCCGCTTTTCAATTCCGTACAGTGTAACACAATCTCGTAAAGCTTTTATTGGTGTGACTCTGTGGACACGATATCGGCAAAGCGTCAAAAATCCACTTTATAAACCGTGAAGAAAATCTTATACAAATCCATAACTAAAGATGTAACTGGTGATCTTGGAGTTGCTCAAGGCATCTAATTGGGGGAGAGGAAGTGTAAAGTGTGATGCTCGGTCTAACAGTGTTCTTTTCACAGCAATGCTTTCAACACACTGATAAGCCATTATTTAGAATTTTTTATAAAGGGTAGAACATAAGTATCCATCCATCAATCCATCCATCCAATTATCCATCCATCCATCCATCCATCCATCCATCCATCCATCCATCCATCCATCTGTAAATTTCCCTTTCACTGTCGCTATGGCAACAAGCTGAGAAAGTCACTCCAGAGTTCTCCTGGTCACAGACTCCAGTTGCTCCCTGTAGGATTCCTATATGTTCCCAAGCCGGCTGTGTTATACAGATCATTCCAGTGTGGGGGAGAGCCATTGTGGGTAAGGTTGTTGTTTTTTTCAGTCAAGCAGAAGGAAGACCTGATTCCACCTGTAAGTTCATCTTCTCTTTCCCAAGTTTCAGTTGAAGCTTTTGCTTGTTTAGAATGAAAAACCTGCACCCCCACCTGCCTTTCCTAGATAAGCTTATACACCTCTGCTCTTGCAGGAGCCGGTCTTTATTAAATGCCCGAATCACCTCAAGTGGCTCCTCTTGAAAAGGATCTCTGTGGAGGAAGCTCAGTTTCAGTGCTTGCCCTGATTATTTCAGTCACAACCCATAGCTCATGATTACACATATACAGCAGTACAGCAGCTTTCGACTCAATCCATTAGACAAGTTCACAATCTTTTCCATCAGATTGCAAGATACAGTATATGGGACATTTACAATTGTATAAGATGTTTTGGATGTGGTAACATTTTCCTTCATTTAAACAAGAAGACCAAAACTTGTTCCAGCATGATGGTGCCCCTGTGCACAAAGCCAGCTCCATATACATATAGTTTACATATATTCATACACTGCACCCCAGGCCTCCTACATTTACATTTGAACTCATGATCTTCAAATCCAAAGTCCAATGCCTTAACCACTATGGTACCACTTTACCTCCTTACCTAAACTACATCAGTACTTGACTTCACTAATGCCCTTGAGGTTGAACGAGCGCAAATCTCCACAAGGGCACTCCAAAATCTAATGGGACATCTAGAAGAGTGTAGGTTATTATTTTATATTCCCAAAATCAGTACATTAACTTATGCTAATTCTTAGATGAAACATTATTTCATGTAAATGATCATACATGAAATTTCAGTAATACTACATTGGCTCAATGGATCAAACATTCAACCCTGGTCATGAAAAACAGATTATTTAAAGTATTTATTTATAATGGTTAAGGATTTGATTTTGTTAATGAATTTAAAAATGTTCTTTCGATTAATGCAAATGTGTATTCATTGGAATTATTTTCGCTCCATCCTTACTTAAAATCAGAGATGTCGAAAGTACACACGTCATTCAATCAAGTGGAAGTACAGACGCTCCTGTTTTAAAAGATTCTGGTTAAAGTTAAAGTACTGATTACACTTTTTCACTCAAGTTAAAGTAAATAATTTTGGACTCTGAACTCTAGAACAGTTTAACCACCCCTCCAATGTTCCTGCTTTACTTCATTTCCACGTGGTCTCCTGAACACACAACATATCTACTTTTCTCCTCTCCATCATTTCAGCTACCTCTCCCTATTTACCAGTCATAGTACCAACATTTAAAAAATCAACCTAAACCTCCACTCTCCTACACTTCCCATTTCCCTGCCATCTCTGTAGACATCTTCCTCCTCTCCTTCTCCTAACAATACCTGTGGTGGTCGTTGGTAACCCGGGCCTCGACCGATCCGGTATGAAAGTCTGATTTGTGATCCGCATATTGTAGTTGTATAAATTGTATTAATTTATCCTCAACAGTTTATTTTCTTCATTTTGTAGTGTTTCTCTTGGCTGCACTGCTTCCAGTACGTGTATGTAGATGTTAGATTTTTTGTCCAATCAGATGTCATATGTGCTGCCAATCTAATCTGCCCAGGGCCTTTAAAGTCAGTACTGCTGGCCTTTATATCTTAGACTCTATAAGAAATAAATCTGTTTTCTTCAACCAATCAGATTTCCTATTCGCCTCACAGGGCAGCTAGCTGGCCCAGAATAGCGTCAGCATTTTTCCATCCTCTGATTGGTTGGTCAGAGGGAAACTGTTACAGCCAATTTCAACTAGCAAAACAGGTCTGTAGCTCTGCACACATTAATACATCTGAGTTAGACTTTTTATTCCTACGGAAGAAAATACATTTAGTTGGTCTCGGACATACTTAAAATTTAATTTTTGAAGAAAAGCTAGACATCGTGAGGAGGTCGGCCAACCCCGAAGCTAGCTAGCTTGTCTCAGTCGGGAAAGGGTTTGTTTTCCACTACTAGACCAGTGGATAAGAGCGGTACCACTGGATTACAGCCTCTGACGAGCGGTGCAAATTATGAGTCTGCATCTCTGGTGAGTAGGTTGTATTTTATTTACATTTTTTATGGTTTTGTCATGTTATTAGACAAATATTGATTCTGAACTGCTCCAGATGATGTAGGTGGCGGTTGTAGTTTAGAGGTTTGGAGCTTGCTTTAGTAAAATGGTATTCACCCTCAATATGTGAAATGCCTCTCTCTCTGTAAAAAACGCCATGCATTTTTATATTGCGATTTTGTAATAATACTGATGGTGTCTATAATTGCGACGTGATAGTGGTGGTATTAAGAGGCGAATTAAGTCGGGTAAGTCCCCACTATAGACCCAGGTACCAAACGTTACCTCTCACCTCTAATCAAATTTTTTTTTATTACTTTGATTCAATACATTACAATGACAATAATATCAAAAATAAATGCCAAAAT
Organism: Silurus meridionalis; assembly: GCF_014805685.1. Lineage (NCBI taxonomy): Eukaryota > Metazoa > Chordata > Actinopteri > Siluriformes > Siluridae > Silurus > Silurus meridionalis. Next base: position 6,295,518 of record NC_060886.1, read on the forward strand.
ATACTTTCTAGCATCCCCAGCATGTCACACATCAATACTCACTAACTTCTGTTTCTTATTTTGACTTTATTTGCACGCCAAATTAAGATCTGGTTTCTGTGTAATTCACCGTTATGCTTCTTTGTCATCATATATTTTGTTATTGACTTGATAATAGCCTGGATGTTCTACACATACACAATAAAACTCTGCACTCACATGTCTTCATTACCTGACATTATAGATGAAATGTAATGTATTCTACTTTTATTGATATTTCATATCACTGTTTAATTCTGGATACTGATCAAAAGGGCGTCAAAAGGCGTTGATTGAATATTTTTAATAGCAGCTCTGACTATAGAATAGATATAATTCAGATGAATGCACTCCTTATAATATGGCATTGTTTCTATAGTAACTGCTTATTTGATTCACACGGACTATGAGGAAAAACATGTACACATCTGTAAGAATCGATGTGATGACTTTTTTATTACATTTACTGCATTTGGCCAATGCCCTTATCCAGAGCCACTTATTCTCATTTTATGCAATTGAGCAATTGAGTGTTGAGGGCCTTGCTCAAGGGCCCAGCAGTGGCTGGTTGGTGATGCTGGGATTTGACCTCGCAAACATTGAGTCAAACATCTTAATTTTACACTTTTTAAAGCTTAAGGCTCTGGGTCACTGATTGGAAAGTCGGGGGTTCAAACCCCAGTATCGCCAAGCTGCCACTCTTGGAGCCCTTAAACAAGGCTATTAACCCTCTGTGCTCCAGAGGTGCTGTATCATGGCTGACCACAGCTTCCTCCAGTGTTAGTGCACTGTAACATATAGGCTCAATGCTTTAATTCAAAACTTTCCATTGCAGTTTTTTCAGCCCATAGTTTCCAGAGAGCTCTTGGTTTTGTAGTAACAACTGCTTAGAGATTAAAAGGTACCAGACCCTCAAGGGACAAAAGGGATTTCAAAATGATTTGTCATTTTATCTTCATTTGGTTTAATTTGTTCAGTGTAGGTAAAGTTCCCGTTCAGCAGTTGGATGTTTATATGTTTGCCTTTTCAGATGGCTAGACTGGGACCCCCCTCCCATTAAGCAGATTTCATCAGATCATTCTGTGTATTTGTCTCTAAAGGCTGATTGTGTTTGCCTTCTGTTAAATCAAACACACACACCTAACTTCCCCTGAGACAAAAGATCTTATGTGTTAAGCGAAAATGACAGAACAACACAACAGAATTCCACAGAGAACGCTTCTGAAAATTATCACATAACCTGCAAACTTGTAATGCATAGCAGAACGTTGGAAAAAAAAACCCACCATCATTTCCCACCTTTAAGTGCTCATTATACTTCCCTGTAATCACAGCCGGCGCCGCGGTCCACATTTCCCTCACGGCGAAAAAAGTAATAATAGCTGACTAAAGACACATCTGATCTAAACGCAGCACAAAAGACAAGGACATAACTGAACAGGTGGTGAATTAAATAAGAGCGAGAGAATGTTCTGTACTAATGTGCTCCAGGAAAAGAATTATGTTATCGCCAATCCTGCGTGCTAAAATAGCATTTACATATTAAACCTTTTTAAACGGTAAATGTGTGATTGTGGGTTTTTTTTCCTAAACACATACAATGTATGAACAAAATTAATATTCATATATGCTTTTTGAACACCACATTTTTTATTAAGTTGAGGTTAGAGCATAAGCCACTCAAGCTCTTCCACTCCAACCCATGTAAAGCATATCTTCATGGAGCTCTTACTGGTCATGCTGGAACAGGTTTGGATCTCCTGGGTCAAGTAAACCAGGTGAAAAAAATATTAAAATGTAAAAGTTTTATAACACATCCAAAGACATGCTAGTGCCTCCAAGTATGCCTAAACAATTGTATCTTCATTCCTTCATATTACATGACACATACGATACACTGTGCAGTATCCAATACATTTAATAAACTATACAGTAAACATTAAATGCTACAGAAATTGGTGATGCTTCACAACAACTATACATTATAAAATGCCAGCCAGTGATATTTGTGTACACAGGTGCACATGGACAGTTAAAGGCATCCAGGAAGTTTTCACAGTGCGTCATTTTTTCCACATTTTATGTTACAGCTTTATTCCAAAAAGGATTAAATTCATTATTTTTCTTAAAGTTGTACAAGCAATACCCCATAATAACAACATGAAATATGTTTGAAATCTTTGCAAATTATTAACTTTGCAACTTTTGGCACCAATTACAGCCTCAAGTCTTTTGAGTATGATGCTACAAGCTTGGTGCAACTATTTTTGGGCAGTTTCTTTTTATTCTTTTTTTTGCAGAACCTCTCAAGCGCCATCAGGTTGGTGCACAGATTTTCAGATCTCTCCAGAGATGTTGAATCTGGTTCAAGTTTGGGCTCTGACTGGGCCACTCATCTTTCCCTTAATCATGAATAGTCTCCCAGTTCCTGCTGCTGAAAAACATCCCCACATCATGATGCTGCCACCACCATGCTTCAGTTAGGGATTAGCCAGGTGATGAGCGGTGTCTGGTTTCCTCCAGACATGAAGCTTGGCATTCAGGCAAAAGGGTTCAATGTTTGTTTGTTATGGTCTGAAAGTCCTTCAGGTGCCTTTTGGTAAACTCCAGGTGGGCTTTTCAAATTAATTCATTGGAAATTGTAGTTAGGGTTAAGTGTACATAAGTTTGGCATTATTATAGCCTTCACTTATCATTAGTTCACACTTTATTGTACTTATTATTATATAATATATAAATATATAATTTATATTTATATTAAGTTTGTAATCTTGCTTACCAGTGTAGATTTATTCATTGCTAGAGACTTTTGTACGCCGGTCTGTATAAAGGCGTCTGCTAAATGCTGCAAATGTAACTGTAAATGTTTAGGTAAAATGTGACTAACAAATCTACACATAATGGTGCAGTATGTGGTATTATAGTCTAACTGGGAAGTGGTAGTTTAGTGGTTAAGGCGTAAGTGTGGATCTGATCAATTTCTATTTTGATAGTTTTAAAATCTTATTTCTGAAAATGCATATTAAACTCTACAGTAGTTACACTTACATTTCAAATCTTTAAAGGTAAACATTTTTAAATGTGAAAATTCACATCATATACAGTATGCCCTCAAATTTGATTGTTATCAACGCCAACTATTCGAACGTTCAAACCCTTGTCGGCTGCACAATTGCATTTCAGAACAATCGACCTTGGTATCAGAGCAAAATATTCAAATGTTCAAATGCTTAATTTCTTGTTCTCCAAGCTGTGATTCATTTTATAGTCTGTCAAGTACAAATCACCAAGTCTTTTGTGAATGAAGTACACATTCGAGTATTCAGATCCTTTGATATTAAAGTCGATTATTGGAACATGTAAGTGGTTGAACAATTTTGTTATTGTGCTGAATAATAAACCCCTGTCATGTTCATGATTGCCCATGTCTAGTGCAGTTACAACAAATATGCCATACTGAATATGCATATAACAAATACAACAATGATTTTTCACAAAGGAACAAGTGAAACAATCTTTCTTTGCAAATGCATCAATAGGATTTGGGGATTTCCACAGATCAAAAGACAACAATGAGAAAACAAACCAGATGAAAATGACAGACTAATCACTCTGAGCTAGTGACAATGATCTGTTTGTAAGGGAAATGCTCAACAACTTGATCGTATTGAAAGGACAAGCTAAGATGTTGGGCAAGTCTCAGCCTGTGCTAGATTTGGCAAATAAAATGTATATAATATTTTCTGTGTTCCAAGTGTGCACTTTGGGCTTGTTGCCAAAATCCTTGGTTCTATGCTTCAGCACTTACAATAACCTACTTGAGCTGCCTGAGCACAAGCCTTAGGCAGGGAAGGTTCTGCCCTCAGGCCTGTGGTATATGGCTGCTGACTCTTGGGATGGGTCTTATGCTTTAACACCTGCAAACAAGTCAATAACTAGATTAAATCAAGTGCCAAGCTTTTGCTTAAAGAGAGGCATGCTGGATAAATACCAGATTTCAAAACAAATGGTCCATAATTTGTTTAGAATAAACATTGTTTAGCATTCAGGTCCATATTGGAGACAGTTTAACTAGTTCTTGAAACTTGAAACAGGTTTCAGAAATGATTCTACCACAAAACAGTTGGACCAGCATGATGCTTGGTCTTATCACCCCATCACTCTAAAAGGTCTAAAGTTAAATACTGTACCCTCTATGTAGCACTGGGGTTTTTGAGGTGCATGCAAGTAACCTTATGTGCTCAAAGAACCAAGATAGTTGGATGGTTAACTTCAAAAGTGTTTCATCAGCCATCACCTAAACTCCAAACTTCATATGCCCATGTTTCTGCAAGAAGCGAGAGTTGCATAGTTTTTCCAACAAAATGGGTCTAGAGACAGTCAGCCAGCATGAATACTTGTATTACATGTTGGACAGCAGTGTGGTACCACTGGGGTACCTTGGCTTGGTAGGATTTCAATGTAGCAATAAAGGAAAAAACCCTTGTGTATGAGCTACTAATACAGGACTCTTCTATTCATTTGTAATTCCTTGTAGTACTACTTTCCCCATGGTTACTAGTAACTATTTTCAAGCTGTGCAGGCTACCATTTTAGTTCACCCCATTATGATGGTTTAATAAAATTTTAACAACCTTTCCAAGTGTATGAGTATCTCTATTCACCACACTTCCAGACAAGTGCAGTTTAAGATATCCCATTTAAAAATAATCTAAATATCCTTTTCTAAAAAATCAATACAATACACCAATCAGGCTTAACTTTATGGCCACCTATCAGGTATAACATTATGATAATAATATGGTTATTACTAATATGGTGTTTACAGCCTTAACTTCTTCAGCAATTTGAGCTATAGTAGCTCATTTGTTGCATCAAAACACACGAACCAGCCTTGACTGCATCAATAACCCTGTTGCCGGTTTACCTCTATTCCTTCCTTGGACAATTTTTTTATAGATACTGACCACTGCAGACCGGAAACATCCCACAAGAGCTGCAGTTTTGGAGATGCCCTGACCCAGTCGTCTAGACATCACAATTCGGCCCTTGTCAAACTCACTCAAATCCTTACACTTGCCCATTTTCCTGCTTCTAACAAATCAACTTTCAGGAAAAAAAATTCTCACTTGCTGCCTCATATATACCACTCACTAACAGGTGCCATGATGAAGAGATAATCAGTGTCTTTCACTTCACTGGTAATAATGTTATAAGGTCATTATGTTATGCCTGTTCGGTGTATGCTCCTCTAAAAAAAAGCCTTTTTGGTTACTCATGCAATTAGATGGTGAGCCAGAGCTCTTAAATGTGGTGAAATTCAAGATTCCTGCTGAAGGTCATATTGTCTAGGATTATGATTTAGGCAGTTGACCTTGCAGTATTCCTACCTCAGAGCTACTTGGTACTATGTAGATCAGATACATCCAACTGATTCTTTGACCCAAGACACAATATTCTCCCTTGTCTAAGCAGAGTCTGGCCCACTGAGTGATGGATGTCCACACCATGACCTTCAGACAAACTGGGCAACCAGCCCATACTGAGGCATGCTGAGCTACAAGAAGCAGCTCCACCATTTGCCTATGATATAGTGAGCATTTACTCCATGGGGTCTGTGCTGCTGCTGTGTTGGTGTCATGCACAATCTACACTATCTACAATGATCTACAACTTGTATCTTCTATTAAGTGGTACATTAATTACTGATCTGCTTTTTAATTAGTTTTGTGGTTTATTCTGCTCATCCTTGTTGGCATAAGTTATCAAGGTGATCCTCATAACTTCTATGTGTTAGGAATGGTTGCTTTTACAAATCCCAGAGAACCACCAGATCTTGTGTCACCCTGATGCAGGGGTCCCCAAACTGCGGCCTGTGGGCCGTATATGGCCTGCCTCCACATTTGTAACAACCCTTTAAACCATACCAGAGACATTTTGAAAATTAATTTAAATAAATGTTTTTTATATACAGTAACCCATATAATATCTGTCTTTATTAATAAAGGTTGGCTTTTAAACTAAAATTCCCCTTAGCTATTTTACGTAGCCTGATTATTTGTTAGATTCACCCACTTACCAGCAGAATGGTACATTCAATATAACATTCGATCGTGATTAGCAGGTACTATACTGCACGTGAGCCAGCGAGAAAATTTAAAGAGACAACTAAATGGCTAAACGATTGTAAGAGATGATTCAAAATGCAGGGGTTTTAACCAAAAGTGGACAAGTGATTTTTTTAATTGTTTTTTTTTTTTTTAAAACAGCATCTGTGTTCAAAGAATCTGCACCAACATTATGAAACCTGCCACAGAGACAAGTATGCAAGATTGATTCAAGACTCACTGATGAACATTTGCATCAGTCTTTGAGATTGGCTGTGAAAGGAATGGAACTTGACATTGGACTTCTCACCAGCCAGAAGCAAGCTTACAGTTCACACTGAAATTAATATGCATAAGTATGTAAATGATAATTTACAATTAATCTAATTTACAATTGATTTCAATAGTAATGAATATGAAAAATGTCATTATTATAATATAATGCTCTTTTAATAGGCTACTCTATATATGTAACCTAAAAAGTAATGCTCATTTGTCTGTACGGTGCATAACACAATAATAAACTAATCTAGCATTAGAAGGCATAATAAATAAAATTAAAATAATAATAAAATATCCACTATAATACTAGTAGTCCCTCTGGCTCATGTAATTCCGGCCCCCCATTAAAGAAAGAAAAAAAGGTTTGAGCCAAACAGAAAAAAAGTTTGGGCTAAAGAGATCTTGGCTAACATGTTCTAGGGAAAAGGCGAACGCAGGACAGAGCTTTTTTAATGCAAATATAACGTATAACATCAAAACGACTTGCCATTTGTAGGCACAGGAATGCATCTGGGTCATTCTCATCTCCCATGTTAGTTCAAAGACCATTTGATGTGTAATAATAATTTAGTTTGAATTCATTTGACTCTATTGTGTTTCTACTCCTGTCATAAATACACAGCACAATCAAAGGCACAAAATATAGTTTCATGACTAGCATAACTTTTTAATCATAATCCATAAACATCCAGGAGATTTAATACTGAGTCCTAGATACTATAATCATGTATTTAGGGACACAAAGCAGGTTTCTAAAAAATCTTTAGAAAAAGCTCAAATGCATTAAAAGCGAGGCCTGGAGACACAGCAGGCAGTGTCGCTCCCTCATGGCTCCAGGGTTCTGGTTTTGATGCTGAGCTCTTTACATGTCGGCAGATGGATTAGTTACTCAAAACTGCCCTGAGGTGTTAATGAGTGTGTTAGTCAGATATAGTGAGAGATTGGTAGTCCAAAGTGTGCTCCTATTTGGTACCAATGTGGCAAGTGTAATGGTGTCACACTAGATTATTGGAATTACGACTGATCAGTGGTAATAAGGTGTGTTTTTTTTTTTTGTATTGTCGATTGCATGAGTGATGCACGGTCATGTGGTCACAGGTATAATATGAAGTGCTGTCATGCAAGCTTCGTCACGTGTAAGCGCGAAGGTAGAGCTGGCGTAATTTCCGTGTGCTCTCTCTTTTGCGGAATGTGATAGCGATGAGAGGCACGGCTAGACCAAAGATTCCCTATTTATTGTCTGATGGTGTCTGTTGTTTCAATACAGTGATGAGAGAAAACAGAAGCTGGAGATAAATCATATGACAATTGTACCAACGTGTGGAGTCTCTTTATTTAAAAACGCACACAGCTAAGATCAAACCCACTACACCTACATAAATTAAAGCGGTGGGCCATCGTTGCCAGCAAAGCCTTTTCTGCTGGTTTATCAGAATCACAAACATATTTAATATATTTATATCCATGAATATGTATTCAATTATTCCCAGTAGTCTATTCTCTTCATTGTATAGCATTACTATAGTGTAAGTTTAATCTACCATGCTGGTGGGGTTGAAGTTGTTGCTTTCACCATTCAGATTGCGATTTGTCTACTGCGAGGCCAGACATCTAGTCCAGTTATGTTGGCATTTTCCGGTCCTTTGATTGGATGGTCAGATGTACAGAAAAACTGGGGTCATTTTATAAAGTGATTATTGCTGCTTTTGCTAGAGATGATGTATGCAGGTGGTGCTGCTGTGGCTGCAGAGAAAGGAGACTTGTAGATTTGTGTTTATTGGGTTTCTAATGGCATTAGTAATGGCATTCAATTTTGCTATTTTGAGATTCCTGTCTTTGTTGCAGTGCTCTGTTATACTGCGTTTCTGTATAATATTGATCGTTTCGATAGCCGTGGTGTCATAATGATGGTATTAGGAGGGGGATTGACTTAGGTAGGATATCACTGAAGGCCTAGGTGTGTTCACGGCTCATCACTGATAAATACAAGTGTATAAAAATTATGGATCTGGACCAATGAGGAATAAAATGTGTAAGATAGAGAAAAAAATCTTTATACAAACTTGTTAGATATTTATCATGCCAAAAACAAACTTAATACTTGGAGAGGTTTTCAATGTGATCTATGATGCCCGTGGTGCCTTTTCTGATTAGGGAAGAATCACACAGTACACAGAATGGCGTAAATGTTCTTCTTCAGTTTACTGTAGATAATAGACAAGTATATACACACACTGGAAAAAACCTAACATAAAACTGTTACCTGATTGGGTAAGAAAACATAATAGCCGGAGATTTGTGAGCCCAGACAAAGACTTCCTGTATACCTTACATACTCACATCGTAAAGATCTTATAGACACTGAACAGACAACAAAGAAATGTCTTTAGAGAACCAGTTTGAGAACCACTAACACTAACACAACTATGAGTAATCTGTATTTACCAAGTAAATAAAAAAAAATATCTTTATTTCAAATCATAAAATAATATTTACCGATTTACTTTTTTAAAAACAAGCAAATGGTTCCAAAATGTTGTAACCAGATTATATGTGCACAAGAAGCTTATCATGCTAATCAAAAAGCATCCTTTCACACCAAAAAAATTATTCTCCACTGTGATTTAACCTGAAACAGTAACACACACACACAGTTGTTTCAATTATTTTATAACACACCAACAGCACACAGAATGCCAACAGAAACATAGACTGGGAATTATTTTTTATATCCAGCATGCCATTATTCCCACTGTGACATAACTTTGCTAACAGGGATGGGTGATTGAGCATGACAAATGTACCCAATGCTGAAATTTCTCTAAAAGTACAGAAAAATGAAGTGAGAAAATTTAATTGTCTCCCAGGCGTGATGGTAAAAAAGACCCAGATGATGCAACTCCCTGTTCTAAAAAAAAAAAAAAAAAAACATGATTCGTTTTTTATTCAGGAGAGCAGTATTACATGCATGCAACATGTAGTCAATAGGATGCTAACAAACTGTCAGTCAAACAAATGAGACTCGATTGAATACATATTTTTTATGTTTTGAAAATTTTATTGCGATTATTGTAATTGCATATGTGCGACTTTTAATGTACTAATATCTCTATTATAGTAAAATAAATCAACACACATGCCATGTGTTTCCGTCTCACCCTGGGTGTTGCACACAGAGATTCTCAGAACAATTAGGAGGCGCATTCTTCTGTCTTGTTGTGTGATGTTACACTACTAGGTGTGATTTGCTTCCTTTTGGCTCATGGCTTGTCTCTGCTCATGTATTGCTATCGATTTCTGTCATGTCTTCTGATTTCTTTCACCTCCCCTGCTTTCCTCCTTGGTTAGTTTGTGCATTTAAACCCTTGTGTTTCTTTATTCAGTGTGAAGTATTGCTCACTCCTGTCCATACTGAGGCTTTTTTCTGTTCCTGTGTTTACTATTCCGGATATCTGACTTTGAGTTAATAATTTTCCAGTTTTGCCCTTAGGTTTACTCTGTGAGTGCCTCGGCTTGCATTTTCATCTTGATTTTACCTGACGTTTATGGATTTATCCACCTGCCCTCCCTACAAGTAAACACCCAACAGCAACTGCATCTGTCTCAGTCTTACGTTCATGAGAAAAATATTTTTCAAAATAAGTAAAAACGTTTGCGTGACACTTCCCTGTCAAAATGCATGACTGTTGTCCAAACACCAATCCTCAACACAAGCCAAAATCCCCAAAACTGCGTATCAGTTACAAATTCAGACGTTATTTTTGATTCTGTGTCTTTTGGTTCATTGCCCTTTGTCTTGTGCATGATGATTGTCAGAGAACAATCCGAGTCATCTCACTTCCGCACCATCCCTATTTGCCAGATTTTGATCCTCTTCCCAAAGATGAAGATCCAGCTCAAAGGTTTTGACGCCATTGTCTAGGACCAGAATTGCAGATTTTGGACAATAATAGCTGTATTTTGAGTTCATTTCAGAGGACAGTAAATCTGTATTGCTATACAAGATGCACACTGACTACACTAATATATTTCATTTTTATAGTATTGTCCCTTATGAAGAAATACTAAAATGGTTGCTGATATATGAGGGGTGTACTCACTTTTGTGAGGTAATGTACTTCAAAAACCTCTAGTTTAGCAATTGGGGATAATAAACGTTAGACATTAAAAAGGATTATAAAGGAACTGTGTACACTACACTGACTCGGGACTACAGTTTGCATTTGATCACCATCACTGCACACTTCAACATCGTTTATCTGTAATAAATGGACATTCGGTGCAACCCAGATGAGGACGGGTTTCCTCTTGAGTCTGATTTCTCTCAAGGTTTCTTCCTTATGCTATCTCAGGGAGTTTTTCCTTTCTATAGTCACCTCTGGTTCGCTCATTAGGGACAAACTTACACTTATAAAGAACATCTTATTCATTTTTATCACCTCATTATTTGTGTAAAGCTGCTTTGAGACAATGCTTATTGTTAAAAAGCGCTATACAAATAAAAATGAAGTAAATTTCATTGAATAAAGTTGGAATGTATATGTTTATCAGAAAAATAAGCGAGTCAGTCACAAGGTGTACTGTTCAGTGATAGGCACTTAAATGCAGGACAAACAAATTGTAGTAGACTGTATCTATGAATTCCAGTCCAAATCCATCCTCATAGTTCTTGAGCTACTCAGTACCTTTATGAATCTTTATTTTTTTATGTGGAAACATTCTTAGCTGTTCAGTTATGGGGGAGTGGTAGCTCCAGTGGTTAAGGCGCTGGATTACTGATCGGAAGGTCGGGGGTTCAAGCCCCGGTATCGCCAAGCTTCCATGCTTGGGCCCTTGAGCAAGGCCCTTAACCCTCTGTGCTCCAGAGGCACTGTATCATGGCTCTCTGCTCTCTGCGCTCTGACCCCAGTTTCTAAGCAAAAACTGGGATATGTGAAGAACAAATTTCACTGTGCTGTAAAGTATATGTGACAAATAAAGGCTAATTTATTCTAGAGTGCTCTTCAAGTGATGAGAACTCCATCCAGTGGTAGGACATCAACATGAATCAGGGGGATCTGGAAAGAAGAAAGAGACAGAAAAGACAGGTCACTGGTATCTCAGGAACATGTTTACCTCGAACCCCCACCCCTTCTCCACCCAATTCCCCTGTCTAATTTGGACTCAAGATTTATTTAGGTCTGTATTGCTGTATTTGATCTGTTTTTATATCTGTTGTATGACATGCATTTTCTTTTCTTTTTTTCCTCTCACAAACTCTTTTAAAAGAATAAAAAAGCTTTTAGCTATTAGCTCTGACGCTCAGTGCTGATCTCTTTCACACAGCATCCATTATTCCCTTTAGTCTCATTCCCTACAGTGTGTGTGAGTGTATTCGAGCAAAGAGAGAAAGACAGCGAGATACAGAGATCTAGAGAGTGAGAGTGGGATGCAGGGAGGAAGCAGAGGAAGTCAATATTTATTTTCAGCAAGTGGTGTAGAGGAGGGAAAAGAGAGAGAGAGAGAGAGAGAGAGAGAGAGAGAGAGAGAGAGAGAGAGAAGGATAATTGCAGACAGGAAGCTTTTTAAATGCAATCAGCACAGCATTTGCTTCCTTGGAGGGAGATGTGCAGTAATCTGCTGCTCTCTCACTCTTACACACCACTGCTGTGTGCAGAGATACACTGCATGATATCGAGCACAACAGGATAAAGTTATTTTCACTTAAGGTCACTTAAGCATACATTTTAGCATCATGAGCAAATAACTCCCGTACAAGTGCACATGCTAGTAAACACCTATATAATTCTTATTTTTAATGGATATTTCTAAACTATGCTTTTCGATTGAAAGACAGGAGGTGGAGCTGGAGGTAGCAGAGCTGAAGATGTTGAGATTTTCATTGGGAATGACGACGATGTAGAGGATTAGAAAAACGTTTATTAGAAGGACGTTGAGGTGAGGGAGGCGAGATTGAGATGGTTTGGACATGTGCAGAGACAGAGGGGTATATCAGTAGGAGAATGCTGAGGATGGAGCCACCAGAAAGGAGGAAAAGAGAAAGGCCAAGGAGGAGGTTTATGGATGTGCTGAGGGAATACATGCAGATAGTTGGGTTCAAAGAGGCAGATTTAAAGGACAGAGTGGTATGGAGACAGATGATCTGCTGTGGTGACCCCTAATGGGAGCAGAAGGAGAAGACGATTTCTAAAGCTATGCTTTCTTATAAATCCAGACTTATAGAAAATACCTGCATAGGAGCATGTCCAGTCTAAAGAACACTTTAAGTCCTTTTTACCTTTTTATGAAGTAAAAACACAATCAACGAACACACCCTAGATAGATAGATAGATAGATAGATAGATAGATAGATAGATAGATAGATAGATAGACAGATAGATAGATAGATAGATAGATAGATAGATAGATAGATAGATAGATAGATAGATATTATTATGACAATAGCGATATCACAAAATTGTAACATTTTCGTAAGCAAGGAAACGTAGCTGCGTATATGCGAAGCATCTTCTGCCTTGTGTTGACAGATTTTAGTTGTCTCGGTGTTAGAGCACGTATTTCATTTCTCTTTTTTGGTGTTTCAAAGCCCAATTTATCTCTTGTCTCTCTCCATTTTTTCGCCATCACCGGACACTAAAAAAGACCACAATGATTAGTCTCATCAGCTCAAGGTGTGCTTCTTACCACTCGTTTTGTCCGGGTTATGCCCTCTACTTGCGAACTGGCGCTTTTCCATGTGCCCGCTGCCAAGATTTCTTTTATCTGAAATACTTCTATTTTCAAAGGAAACCAGATGTGTTCAATATTTTTGTATTCACTGTGGACAAGGCCATAGTGTTATTGTGGTTAAGATGGCATTATGTTTAACATTCCTGATTCTAGTCATCGTTCCTGTGGTAACATTGTGGTTACGGTGTGGTAACACTAGATATATCTAAAGATATCTAAACAAAAGAACGAAAAAAAAAAACAATTGTAGGTTTTGTTTAATTTAAATACAAACCTGCTTAATATGGTAAAAGAGATTCCCTAAATAAAATGCCTGCCTTTCTCTTTATGGAAAAACTGCTGCCCAATGAGACAGATGCAAAAGAAATTATAATATTGCAGATGAGCAATAAAGTATTAGAGAATTAGGATACTGTCACGGATAGACCAGGCGTCAGAAACCGGGAGTAAAACAGAATGCTTTTATTTTCTCACCATACACACACGAGAGTTTGAGAAGCGACTGGAGCAAATGGTAAACTGAGTGCTTCCATAGAAGCGTAGCCAGGAGCATGGAAGCACAGGAAAGACAAGAGGTAGGAAGTCTGGGTGATCTATGGTCATAGCTTATAAAGGGGATAGGTAGATGGGAACAGGTGTAGGTGATAAGTATTAGTAGAACAGGTGTAGGTGATTTGTAGCAGGGAGAGGCTGAGTGAGAGTGTGAGCCTTGGAGGGAGGCATGTCTAGTGGTTCTCTGACAGATACTATGTACTAGTGGACTTTTACATTAGAACGCAGACACACACACACACACACACACGCACACACTGGCGACCCAAGCCAAAGATTTACATGCAACTTTCCTCAAAATGGCAATTCAAACAACATTCCAGTGAATTCACATCCCCTGTAATTGCAGTGCCTTTAAACTGGCCAGAGGTCATGTTTGCTTTGAGATGAGTCTGATCCATCAATCCCCTGAGCAGGACGACATTTAATTCCCTCGTGCACTTTGGGAGCTCCAGGCTGGTGAAGGTGAATAAAGACTGGATATTTATTAGCAACTAAATTAATCAATCTAACGTTTCCATCAATCTGTAACACATTAGGAATCAGCAGGTGGATTGTATCTGTGCGTGGTGTAAAAGAATGGTGTTTGGTGCTGTTTAAGAGTGAATGCTAGAATTTGGTGGTGTTTTTGGTTTATTTTGATGGTATTTGATAGAAAAGGTTACAGTATTTAGTGTATATTGATGTTTAATGTTTGCCTTAGACCATTATGTGATGCTGAATGTTGGTGTGTGGTGGTAAGTGTTGGTGTGTAATGGTGTATGTTGGTGTGTAATGGTGAAGGTTCTTCTCTGTTCTGGCAACTAGATGTCCGTACAGTGGAGTCTCTGGCAATCTTCAAGCGACGATTGAAGACCTACCTCTTCCTGAAACAGTTAAATTAGCACTTTCCAAGTTTGCTTTGTAGAATTCAAGAGTTATATTTATATTAAGTTCGTAATCTAACGTACCAGTGTACATTTATTCATTGCTAGAGACACAAAGCACTTTTGTACGTCGCTCTGGACAAGGGAGTCTGCTAAATGCCGCAAATGTAAATGTAAGTTTTGTGGTGTGATTGTGAATGTAGTTGCTTATAGAAAATGTAGGTGTTTATAGAAAATGTTGGTGTCTGATGGCACACACCGATGTTAAGTTGTGAAAGTTGGTGTTAGATGATGAAGCTTGGTGTTTGTGTTTTTTTTTTTTAACAATGTCAGTATTTTATGGTTAAGAAATTTGTATTTGGTGGTATTTGCTTTGATATAAAATCTTGGTATTTCGTGGTATTTTATAGAATTTGATGGATGATGGTGAATATTGGTATTTAACAGCAAGGAAATCGACAGTGAATGTTGGTATTTGGTAGTGTTTTATTGAAAATGTTTTCATTTGATTAAGAATTCTGGTATCTGATGGTATTATTTTGGAAATTGATGACAAACCATGCAAAAATTATTTTTATTTTTATTAACATGCCACATTAACTACCTTTAAGCACTAAGCAAATATTTCCTTATTCACTAGATATGATCACTACTTGGGGTTTAACATGAGTCCATTGGACATACCACCTATTACACAATTTAACATAATTTGTATTAAAGCTTTAAAGCAACTTCTTGTAATTTGGTTGAACTTGTACTTTTTCTACCAAATACTTTTTTATTCTTTCTATTTGTATGAAGATTAAAGTATTAGCTCACAGCTTTCTTTCTAGTGGCTCCGTAAGTGAGATTAGTAACTATAGCATACTACACTGTTGGTTGGAGAAGCACTGTGTGTGAGAGAATATGTGTGTGTTTGTGTGTGTGTGTGTGTGTGTGTGTGTGTGTGTGTGAGAGAGAGAGAGAGAGAGAGAGAGAGAGAGAGAGAGAGAGAGATGGTGAGTGTTTGTGGATGTTATCTATTGTTTATTTTTCAAGGTGAGTCCCATTGAGATTAAATTTCCTTTATCGAGAGAGTGCCCTGTGTGTGTGTGTGTGTGTGTGTGTGTGTGTGTGTGTGTGTGTGTGTGTGTGCATGTCTGCATTCAGCATGTCCTCTTTAGTCCCAAGTACACACACACACACACACACACACACACACACACACACACACACACACACACACACACACACACAAAGATGTTCCATGCTGAGTCTGCTGAACAGCCACACCGACATTGAACAACACTTCCATCCATTCTTCGCTGTCCTCCCATCTTTTATGTTTTCTTTTATCCTCCTCTCAGCATTACTCCATGGTTGGTTTATCCCAATATGTCTCATAGTTTTATTCTTCCCCCATATCTTACATGTAACCCTTCCCTTTTTCAGTCTCCCCCTCTCTATTTCTTACTTTTCTTTCCCTTTATTTTCTTTTGTTCTTCACTTTTCCTCCATCCTGCTATCATTCCATGAAGCTATTCTTTGCTGATTCAGTATATATACACTCTTGAATAAGCTAATTTGCCAGCTGTAGAAGAAAATGGTTTTAAGATTGAGATTAATAAAATTGTCTATTGTATATTGTCTGTCATTTGCACTACCATGCACTATCACACTTTATGTACATTACTGATCTTTATCCCTATTTATTACCCACACTGTCTATACTGTCTCATATTGTCTGTATTGTCTTGTATTGTCTTGTCTTGTCACAAACAGCTGGAACCAAATTCCTTGTGTGTGTCAACACACTTGGCCAATAAACCTGATTCTGATTCTGCTAAAAATCAGATTAAGCATTTTAGATGGATTGTGGTTTGTTTATGAGGAATCTCACATTTTGCCTTTATTTCATGTTCCATGTATTGTCCATGTCTTAACAATAGGCCTACCTTATCTTCCTCTATGTTTGTCAGGTTCTCCTCTAGGACACCCCTCTCTCTAAGTTCAGGGATAAAGTCCTTATTTGCTGCTGGAAATTAACTTTATAATAAAGATTTCAGACACCCACAAGATTTTCTGAAGATAAGACAATTATGTCAAGAAAAAAAACAGGTCTTTTTTCAAAAGTTGACCATTAGGACTTTCATAAAGATGCAATGCCTTCGTGTTATAACATCTTCCAGGTTTCAGTTTCTGATTTCTTAGTGCCACAAAAGAAGCCATAACCTAAAGTGTGTGTCAAGTAAAATAAAGCTCTATTTGGACAGGATTAGTTAATTAATATTTATGTATTTATTATTATTAGTAGTAATTATTTGTTTTTTGCCTCCTGTAATTTTCATTACATTTTACTGACTGAATTTTTTCTGGAAAGATCTTAATCACTGAGAAATTAAACCCTGAACAGGCATGTTGGTAAAGATTCTGTTACACCCTGTAGGGAGAGCAATTTTCGTACTTTTTCTTCAGTATAACGACACTGCAGGAAGTGCTCGCTCTTTTCTTTTGTCTCCCACAGAAATCGAACAGGAACCAAATACAGAACAGGAAATTATAAACACTTAAACTGACCTGTTAGAAAAGCGATGCTTCTGGGGGTTTTAGTGATGCTACAGCGTTCCTAGCGCAGGCAGGATAAATATAACAAAGGCAACGTAATATATTTATTAATTATCAAGCAGGACTAGTTATAAGCCTTACAAATAAGCACCAAAATAATATTTTTTCTAATGAGGTGTATGTTCTGTTTAGGGCATTTTTGCTATAATGACCATGCATACACCTTAAGGACCATCTTCTGTTATCTTTACAGAGCTTATACTGTATTGTACATACATTGTCAAACATAATTATTACAAACATTTTCTAGTAAATTAGCAGCTATGTGTCAAAAATTTGATTCAAAACACTGCTGATTATCACAACACTGTCTGCAACACCTACTTTACCTATATATATAGTAACACGGTGGTATCTGGTGAAATGGGCTCACGGTACCAGCTGTATTAGCTGACAAAAGCCACTATAGCTACAGTTTGCTCACTCCTGAAATGCACTCTCTTTTGAGGAAGAATGAAGATGTTGAAACGTTTGCATGATACCCATATGATAACGAGCAGATGATGTAACCTCTATCTGGTAGCCCTGCACCCCTTCTATGTGGTTTAAAACCCACAGGGTGCAAAACATATAGACTCCAGACCAGAAATCAGAAGCTCAAGATCGCTTTAGGGAAAATTCCAAACAGTGCTGTAAAGTATTTGAGTAAATGTACTTCGCTGCTGTACTTTTTTTATATATATATATATATATATATATATATATATATATATATATATATATATATGTATAATATGTATCATTTTTTGGCTACTTTGTAGTTTTACAGAGTTTCAAAGATAAACTTTTAGTCTCTACTCAACTACATTTATGATTCATTAGATGTACTTTTTACTCCACTATATGCTACTCAACAATAGGTCCCCTGGTGGTCTAGTGGTTAGGATGTGGCGCTCTCACCGCTGCGGCCCGGGTTCGATCCCCGGTCAAGGAACCAACCCCAGCCACCCTTAGTGCCGGTCCCAAGCCCGGATAAATGGGGAGGGTTGCTTTAGGAAGGGCATCCAGTGTAAAAACATGTGCCAAATCAAACATGCTGATCATGAATACGGATGATCCGCTGTGGCGAAGCCGAAAGAAAGTTTTTACTAACATGTGTCTTGGTATTGAGGACTTGTGCATCTTTGAGCCTACATTCAATATGAGTCAAATACAAGTACTGTTGAAATCAGATACTCTAAGACTTTTACTCAAGTCATATTGGAATTGTTGACTTTGAACCAGTAAATGAGTACGTTTTGCAGTAAGGTATCGATACTATTACTCATGTATGATTTTCAGATACTCTTTGTACCTGTTTCCAAAAAGTATTCAGTTATTTTACCAGGAATAATTTATCCAGTTTGTGTGACTTCTTCTTAATATCTTTCCTATATAAAAATAAACATATTCATTCTGCAGTTATCATATCTTTATAATAGTTGCTTAGGTATGTACCAAGAACAATACAAGAACAGTATGGTGTTCAACAATGTTTTTCTTTATCATGTGCTGATATGTGACTCAGTTGTCTCACAGTCCATGGATATCTTTTTGTGCATGTTTGCCTAATTTTCCCAGATGTGTATTGAAGAGACTAAACAAGAACGAGTGGGATATAAGACTTGCTAATCCATTACTAGCCGTTGCTAGCTAGTTATTAAGCTAACAGACACCAAGGCATATAAAACAGGATATAGATAGATAGATAGATAGATAGATAGATAGATAGATAGATAGATAGATAGATAGATTAATAAATAGCATGGCAATAGGTAGTGAATATGTGCAGCAGCTTCTGAGTATTGTGTGTTATGAAGAGCGTTCAAGTCAAACTGGGGCCTTTAATTTTACACGTATAAAAATGATGCTATCGCGGTGGAACTACACTGATTAGTAAGTGGCTAGTGTGTCCTGTTACTAATAGGAGGTGCACATTATGCAGGTCAGTCCAGAGACCTTTAATCAAGATGGCAGGCAACAGTGTTAGTGGGTAAATGAAACAGCGTGTGGTGATGAAGTTGCTTGTGAATGAAGGTTAAAGTCACGGGTATGTACAGAAGACTTCAAGCACAGTATACTGATGAGATGCTCAGCCACAATAAGGCATTTAAAAAATGTTTAAACATTTCAAAGATAGCTGTCAGTGACGATCCCGGTCGTGGTGGGACCCTGTTGACGAAGTGAAGCGGGTTGTCCTAGGATGGTTCAGGCATACTGACATATTTCCAGGCATTAGCTAAACGCTGAGATACATGTATAAATGTACTGTGGCAGGGCAGTATGTAAAAAAACTATATTATATTTATATTTTATAAACTCAAAAGTCCCGGTTTGACTTGAACACCTCTTGTATAATAGGAAAATCTTATATTCTTTCTCTATATATGTATGTATGTATGTATGTATGTATGTATGTATGTATGTATAACTCATTAAAGGAATTTTTAAATCTATCTAGTTGGAAGAGCATTTTTAAAAAGCTCCATTTTCCTCAGTGTAGACAGAACACCAAAAAAAAAAAAAAAATGGTGCCTTTTCGAATGCATCCAGATTAACCTGGACGTAAACTATGATGGACTTTGAGGTCACATAGATTTATATTGTGATTTTCTGAGCTTTTTTTGTTTTTAAAGTCCCTTGTGACTATCTGTTTTTTTTTCGACCTGCACTTGTTTGATTCCCTTGTCTGTCTGTGCACTTCCCTTGACCTCTAAATATGATTTCTAGCCCTTAATAAACACCATGATCTATAGACTTGCATCATCCACCCACATTATAGATTGTTTGTGTTCCTTTTCCAGTTCAGATTTGATCTATAAAAAGATTTCGACTCAAACATATCTAACATACATTGCGAGCATTACACACAGATTGACCAGGTTTCGTTCTCCATCAGTCCAGATTCTAATCCTCCAGTTCTGCCTGACCTTATCCAGTGATTAATAAAGCGGAACAGTTGTCGAGACTGGTCTGCTCCTCTGGGCCTCCTGTGGCACTTGGCCCCATTCATCATTGCAAAATGAACACCTCTCGGGCAAAATGGAGATCTCTTTCCTCGCTGTCCACGCAGATTACACTCTGGACACAATCTCTTGAGTTTGGGCTTTTTTTCCTGATCGTCCTTCCTGAAGGGAGCTCCTTTAAGACATCCTTGGAGAGCAGCAGGAAAGAATTGATAGGAATGAAAAGGAAAAAAGGTGCAAAAAAACCCCCATGAAATACCAGGATGAGGTGATGTGATTTTTAGATCATTATCATAAAAGAATGAAAACCGCCTGTTACTTTTAAGACTATTCAGATGTAACTAGGTTAAGTATTGTGGCAAAGCAAAAAGTTGGAAGCGCAGACGTGTCTACATTCAAATGCTGAGCAAATAGTTCGAAACGTCTTCGAATGAGAATGTAAATCTTTGCATGTGTCCATCAACAACACAGAAAGGTCACCACTACACACAGTCAGGGGGAGAGTGGAAAACATAACCAAACAGCCTGGACTGTAATTTCGTTTTCCTTTCCATCTCTCATTGAACACATTTTATGTTTTTTTTTAATACACCAGAGTTTCCACCTTTTACAGTGTTGCTTGCTGTATTTAGGAAATGCCTGGTGTTCAAGTCTTCTCATGTGCAAAAATGAGATTTGCATTGAAACAGGAGGATGGAAACTTGAATACAGAAAGAGAAGGAATGCAAACAGAAAAAGAGAGAAAAGAAAGAAGATTCTAAATATATATATACTGTTATAATAAGCTCCACTCTTCTGGTAAATTGTTCCACTAGGTTTTAAAGTGTGGACATTTGTCCTCATTGGCTACACAATGGCTTAAGTAACTGTTGCAGTCCGCATTCCTATTTATCCCAAAAGTGTTGAATAGGGTTGAGGTCAGAGCTCTTTAGCAGGAGATCTTCCACTCCAACCCATGTAAAGCATATCTTCATGGAGCTGGCTTTGTGCACAGGGGCATTTTCATTACATGCAGTTCATGATACTGCATCCTGTGCAAAACATTTTCTGGTTTAACAGTACAGAGAAGAACCACATGTCACTGGAAAAGTCAGCTTCAGTCCCAAAGTTCTTTAATTTTCCAAAACAGCATGTCCCAAAATTTTTTTTCATCATATATCATAAAAACCCAGCGACAGGGTTTGCTGATGTCAAAATGATAGTTGAATCTAGTGTGTGTGTGTGTGTGTGTGTGTGTGTGTGTGTGTACGTGTGTGGCTGGACGACAACGACACCAAGTAGTCGTAAAATGATTCCTCAACATTATAAAGCCATGTAAAAAAACATCACACAAAGATGTAGAAGAGTATGTATAAAAACTTTTTTAATGAATAAACCTAAAAAAGTAACTGCAGAAAGGCCACACTGCAGACAGGATTTGCATTTCACACGTTGGAAAATCTAATTAAATCGCCATGGCGAGAGCGCTCTAAGTACAGCGCAACAACGATGCACTGAAAAGCAATCAAAAATTCATTTACAGAATGTAATCAGAACCGAATATATCTTTACAGAGTCTCCCAGACATTGTTAAATATTTTAATTCTTGCCACCAAGATGCTCGTGTGTCATCACAGATCATGGAAAGGGGTGGTTGGATTTATTTACCCACGTAAAAAAAATATTAATTAAAAGCTTCTTGCTTTTGTCGTTTTAATTTGCAGCATTATCATAATTGCCTGTATACAAACTTAATGAGAGAAAACCGGTAGTTCGGTGTGAAATCGGACTTTGAGCACCCCCATATAATCAAAATGGAATAAAACCAAAATCTTCAGCTACTCGGGGGTCACCTCTAGTTCCTGCATTTCATCTAGCACATCCATTAAATCTCCATAAAATCTCATGAGAAATCAAGTAGACCGAAGGTACAATGTTCTTTATAAAACAAAAGAATTACCCAAAGCAACACAGAATTAAGTCAGAAGACTATAAACGTATGTTTTCTAAATATTACTGTAAGATAAAAATTATGTAAATTCTCACTATATAACAGCCTGTGAATGAGTTTTTACAATAGAACTGATTTTGTATTAGAATTTAAACTTGGTGATATCACAGTATAGTGTTATAGAAAAATGTTGCATTTTATGAGGTAAAAAAATTTTGCTAATTGAAAAGAAGATATTTGGGATTCAAATATACACCAATTAAATACATTTCCACACTAACACACAACACTGCCAATCTTGGGCCCCTGAGCAAGGCCCTTAACCCTCTGTGCTCCAGAGGTGCTGTCTCATGGCTGACCGCAGCTCCCTTATATTGCTGGCATATGTGAAGAATTAATAAAACTGCGTTGCAATGTTCTTATTGTAGTTTATACTTTAGGGAAACATCATATTCAAGAGTAACATTTTGACACATTGACAGTCTGCATGGAACCACGAACAAAATAGTCTACATGTTTTTGAGAGACATTTCAAGGTCAATTGTACATACAAAAGAAGAAATAAACACCCTTAACCCATTTAGAATGCAGAATTCAATAGTGCTGTGGTATACACTGTTACAAGATTCTGGTTTTAATTTACATTCTGTCTCTTTATTAATATAAAAAAAAAAAAAAAAAAACAATGTACAGGACCCCAATAAATGGCATTGCATTTTTACCTACTCATTACTAATATCAAGTTAATACAAAAAAAAATTCCTCATCCAGGCCACAGAGTATTCTAGTTCAAACAAGCCCCTAATGTCGTTTGCCGTTTATTTTAACTGCAGCAGAGGGAGAAATGTTCACGTCAGCAGTGGGTGGAAGGTTGTGGATTTTGCCAGATCACATGGCACTGATTATATAGTGTGAAAAGACGCTGTGTATAAAATGAAATTTTAGTGCGTCCCACGCTGCCAACTGAGGCAGCCCCGCGGGTATCTTAAAACCCACAAATGTTCTGGGAGAAAATTTAAAGCGGTGCCATGGGATCTAGCAAAAGGTGAAGCTGAAGGAAAATGGAAATGTGTAGGGAAACGTTCTAGAGTGAATCTCTTTAAAAAATAAGAAAAATATCATACCAGGTGACTAGTCATGTACTGCTTAAAGTCTTAATGATGTAATCTGTTTGGGGAAGAATATGCTTTGTGTAAGAGGTCTATTTATGGATACAGAAATGTGGGCTGATTTTTATTTGATGTCTTTATTACTGTGTCAATGCACCATTTTATATTCCAAAAAATGTATTCCATCATTCAATTATTCATCTATAGCACGAGCTTTTTCAGGCTTTGCTCTTGATGAACATTTCAGGAACACACCATAAATGGGATACCAGTCCACTGCAGGGTGATATATACCCACACTTCCATATCTTGGTGCATAGCTTGGGTGGTGAGGAAACCTAGAACAATGTAAATTGATATGATTACACACTGACCTGGCATAATTTAAGACCACCGAAAAGGCATACCATTTTGGCCATTTGCCTAATAGTGTGTTGGCCCCCCGTTTGCTGCCAAAACAGTTTTGACCTATACAGCATTAAAAGCATTAACTTCTTCAGCAATTTGAGCTCATCTGTTGGCCCACACGGGCCAGCTTTCGCTTGCCACGTACATCAATGAGCCTCGGCCACCCATGACCCTGCCGCTGGTTCACCACTGTTCCTTCCATGGACCACTTTTGATAGATACTGACCACTACAGACCAGGAACATTCCACAAGAGCTGTAGTTTTGGAAATGTTCTGACCCAGTCATCTAAACATCACAATCTGGCAAACTCAATAAAATCTTTAAAAATTTTTGTTTATAACACGTAAACTTTGAGGAAAAAATTTCACTTGCTGCCTAATAAATCCTCCCACTAACAGGTGATGAAGAGATAATCAGTGATATTCACTTCACAGCTCATAATGTTATAATGTCATAATGTCATGCCTGATCGGTCTCATAGTTCTTCAACTGGTGATACTTCAGGGGGTCTGCTTATTATTGTTAAAATACAAATAATCTTCTGTTAAAAAAACAGGTAAAAACATCAAAGATTAATTATTTGATTACAAAATATTATAATTATTACAATAAAGTACTATTAAACTTAAACTTGATGTTTATGGAAATATATAATAATCCACCTGTTAGAAAGAGGAAATCTATTTAAATACAAGTCAACTTTGAACAAATTAATAAATTGTGATTTTAATTGCCAAATATGTTTGTTATGATGCATAAATACATTTTTTGTAAGATTAAAACATATAGGAAAATAAACAGACAATGATGCATGTACAACAACAACATATCAATAATTGTCTTAACATAATGTAAATAGCGTAATATGATTGGTTTTTAATAATATCAGTTGCATCATCTTTGACACATTTTGTATCAGGGGGTCTCTGCCATATGTCTCAATCACCTAAGAAGTCCTTAACCTGAAAAGCATTGAAGACCCCTGGTGTATATTATATACTAAATATTATATATTAGATACTATTTACAGTGATAGAGCTTTAATGTTATGCTAGGTAATAATAATTATCAGCATCTACTTATAAAACAAACGCTCACATTGTTCGTGACTACCAGATGGTGCTGACTATTAGGAGGAATGAAGGGTACTTGTTTCTTTTTTTAGACTTTCCCTTTTAATTTTTTTAGCATCAACCACATAATAGATGCTATAGTGTAATTAAGATTCCTAGCTACAAATCATGCAAAGTGTTTTGTGCTTCCATAAAAAAAAAAGAATATGCCACAATGAAAAGCTTTAAGATTAGTCTCCAAACTCCAACTGGCTCCTAATTACTGTAATTCCAACATGACATTAAATCATTAAGCTCAAAGATGTAACCATAACAACAGTGATATAATAAAAAGAAAAGCTAAAATGTTTGTTTTTTTCAAGAGTTTTTTCATGCCTAGTCTGGTTAATTTTCACCAAATCTTGGGCTTCTTCTCATGTCCAAACTTTGGCATCTCGCCCAGACTGGGGTTTCATTCTGGCTCCTGGGTTCCTTACCCACTGTGGAGCTTTTAAATTATGCTGAGCTGCCTACTCAATTTTCTGCTAAAGTGAGGCTTTTAATCCAACTTGGCCCTTTCACCAAGCTTATCCATCCTGGATTTCTTGTATACCATATATCATCAAAGTTCTAATCCAATCTGAGCGTTATTTTCCAGTGTCTGGATTCTTATACCTAACATTGGACCTTGGGTTTCTTGCCAAATATGAGGGTCCTTACACAACCATTTATTTTTTTACCCAACTTGAAGGTTTATCTTCATCAAACTTTGATGTTTTTTTCAAAGAGTGCTTGGGTTCTTACCTAGCGCTGTGGTTTCACTCCAACCTAGAACTTGGTGGTATCAAAATGTTTCATGACTAGGCTCTGTTTACAAGAAAGTACTTTATTTATCTATGTTTACACGCTATCACCTTCAAAATAGTTCCCTTGGTGGCAAAACTGTCAAAACGCCGACTTTTGAGCTGGACCTTCATCTATGGAAAGAGAGCGAAAATATGTATCTGGCGAGTGGGGTGGGTGTGGAAGGGAGATCATGCGGAATATTCTTCATCAATATAAGTTGCCGAAATGGTTTCCACATTTTCAGGGTTTGAGCTCGTTGAAGATTTTCCTGATCCCATGTCATGTTCTTCTGCTTTTGAACCACGCAAAACTCACAACCCCCTCACACGCCATATGTCAAACGTATGTCATGTAAAATGTCTCTGTGGCAGATTTGTGCAGTTTCATGCAGAATTTCACATTTGCCCTTTGTTCTTACTGCACATGATGAAATCGCAAACGTGGTAATGCATGTGGTCAGAAGAGCAGCATTTGGTACCATTAGTCCTCGAAACCTTTTGATACCATCGCAACTCAAGGCTTTTTACCCAAACTGCAGTTCATAGCCAACCTGAGGCTTCTGTCCAACACAGAGGATCTTTATCCAAAACTTCTTACCGCCCTTACTTTCTTTTAAAAAATGTAAAACTAAATTTTTGGTTTGCTTTCTACTCAGGACATGTCCAACATTGCCCTTTTTTGTTTAAAGAAGCCTAAAATGGATATTACAATTACTTTAGGCAAAAAACTAGGTACTCAATTGTGTATATTGTGTATACACAAGCTCAGCCTGGCTTTTTAATGCTATGCATTTAGCATTGGACTTTTTTAAGCCTGTTGTTTTGGAATCTGTGTAAGCTGATGAAACAACACCACCATACATGCAGACCAACAATGCCGAGGACAACCTGTGCAACACATACCCGTACTCGCATGCCAGCCAGGAACTCATAGGCTACATGGTGAGCTGCGGGTTGTGTCGCAGATAGAATCTTGAACATGAATGAAAATATTCCTGACAATAAATAATACATGAACAGTGGGAAAACAACTTGATCTGCTGAGTCGCATTTCTGTGTGAGAGACAGTGTGTGTTTGTGTGTAAGTGATTTTGCTGTGTGTACTGATGAGATTATTATTGGTTCCTGGCAGATCGCTGTAATTTGATGTTGCATTTTTATGATGTAATTAAATCTAGCCTATTAAAGAGAAGACATTCGGTTTTCAAATATACACCATTTAAACAAATAACCACACAATTCTGAACATGGCAGCGTGACTTTGAATATTTCTACACTCCTTCTTTTTATTTTCTGTATATTGTATTATAGTGATACCTTATTGATTAAGGTGCTGGGTGCCTTATCGGAAGGTTGGAGGTTCAAGCCCCAGTATTGCCAAGCTGCAATTATTGGGCCCTGAAGCAAGGCCCTTAACCCTCTGTGATTCAGAGGGTCTGTATCATTGCAGACCCCGGCTTTATAACATTGCTGGGAAACTCAACAGAAGAATTTCACTGTGCTGCAATCTTCTTATTTAGTGTATACTTTAGGATAACATATATAAGAATCTCACTGTTTCCTTTCTTCGTTTTTACACATTGACAGTCTGCATGGTAGCATGCACAAAATAGTCAACGTGTTTTTGCCGGACATTTCAAGGTCAGCATTCTGCGGAGTTTGTTTGTGCTTAGCTCACCGCATGTGTCTGCACTTTCAGTCTGGGGGAAAAAAAAAGCACTGAGCAAATCAAGTGCCAGGGAGTGCAAAATCTTTTTTCTGCTGGAAAAAAGTGTGAATTCTAGTGTGTGTGTGTGTGTGTGTGTTGTGTGTGTGTGTGTGTGTGTGTTGTGTGTGTGAGACAGAAAGAATCATCATTTCACTAAACAATTGTACACGCTGGGTATACACTGAGCACACATTCCCATTTATTATTACTGTATTTAGTTTATTTATTTGATCCTATTGTACATAATTATTGTACCCCTATCATTTTAATTAGAACTACCTTGCATTTTGTTTTTATTTAATTCTATTTGATTCAATTATAAAATATATATAATATATAATAATATAATTTAATTAGATTTTATTAATTTTAGTTCTTACTTTTTATTTTTACATTTTTTATTTTTTATAATTTTTATATTTTATTCATGTATTATTTTTTTTATTATATAATATTACATAATATATTTATAATGTAATGTTTATAATATTCATAATATTTATTATATAATATTACATAATATTACATAATAATATGTATTATGTTTAATAAAACATAATTTTACCTCATTTACAGAATTGGGATCAGCAGATTGATGAGAAAAGTAGGCAGGAGTACAAGGAGATGTGGCAGCAGGTAAAGAGGGATGTGGCAAAAGCCAAGGAAAAGGCATATGAGGAGCTGTAGGAGAAGCCCGATTAGCCAGGCAGAGGAACTGAGCTGGGAAGGATGTGCTACAAGTTAGAGCAATAAAGGATGAAGATGGAAATGTGTTGACTGGTGAGGAGAGTGTGTTGAGAAGATGGAGGGAGTTTTCTGAGCAGCTGATGAATGAGGAAAATGAGAGAGAGAGAGAAGGTTGGATGATGTGGAGATGGTGAAGCAGGAAGTGGATAGGATTAGTAAGGAGGAAGTGAGAGCAGCGATTAAGAGGATGAAGAGTGGAAAGTCGGTTGGACCAGATGACATACCAGTAGAAGCATGGAGATGTTTAGGAGAGATGCAGTGGAGTTTTTAGCAAGATTGTTTAACAAGATTTTGGAATAGAGAAGGAGTGTGCTGGTACTGTTTTTTAACAATAAGTGAGATGTGCAGAACTGCAGTAACTACAGAGGAATTAAGTTGATCAGTCACACCATGAAGTTATGGGAAAGAGTAGTGAAAGCCAGGCTGAGAGAAGAGGTGACCATCTGTGAGCAACAGTATGGGTTCATGCTGAGGAAGAGCACCGCAGAAGCATTATTTGCTTTGAGAATGATGATGAAGAAGTATAGAGAAGGTCAAAATGATTTGCTTTGTGTGTTTGTGGATTTAGAGAAAGCGTATGACAGGGTGGAGAGAGAGGAGTTGTGGTATTGTATGAGGAAGTGATGTGTGTCAGAGAAGTATGTGAGGGTGGTGCAGGACATGTAGAAGGACAGTGTGACAGCAGTGAAGTGTGCAGTAGGAATGACAGACTGGTTTAAGGTGGAGGTTGGACTGCATCAAGGATCGGCTCTAAACCCTTTCTTGTTTGCAGTGGTGATGAACAGGTTGATGGACGAGGTCAGACAGGAGTCTCCATAGACTATGATGTTTGCGGATGATATTGTGATTTGTGGTTAGAGTAGAGAGCATGTTGAGAAGAGCTTGGAATGGAGGAGGTATGCGCTGGAGAGAAGGGGAATGAAAGTCAGTAGGAGTAAGACAGAGTACATGTGTGTGAATGTGAGGGAGGGCTCGGGAGTGGTGTGGTTGCAGGGACAAGAGGTGAAGAAGGTGGAGGAGTTCAGGTACCTGGGGTCAACAGTACATAGTAATGGAGAGTGTGTTAGAGAAGTGAAAAAATAAGTGCAGGCAGGGTGGAGTGGGTGGAGAAGAGTGATAGCAGGAGTGATTTGTGATAGAAGAGTATCTGTGAGAGTGAAGGGGAAAGTTTATAGGACTGTGGTGAGACCTGCGATGTTGTATGGTTTAGAGACAGTGGCACTGAGTAAAAGACAGGAGGTGGAGCTGAAGGTTTTTGTTGGGAGTGACGATGGACAGGATTAGAAACTTGTTTATTAGCAGGTCTGAAATCTCAGACTGAAATCCTTTGTCAGGATTTCAGCCTGAAAAAGGTCAAGGGTCATACCTCATTACTGCCAGTCTTGTTATTATCATTGAGTGTATAAATTAGTGAGCAGCTCAGGAAATACTCTTTGCTCTCTTCTGTGTTCCACCCGAGAAGATAATTAAATCTCTCAGGTCTTCCACGGCTCCCTACTACATCCCCAAGAGTGGAAGAATGATTAAAGATATCCTTGCAAGCACACACACACACACACACACACACACACACACACACACACACACACACACACACAGGCTTGAGACTGCAGAGAAAACCTCCCATGTTATCAAATACTCACTAACAAATGTTTAACAAAGGGTCATGTTCAGCATGTTTGCGAGTGGCATCCATATTAACATTAGCATTTACAAATAGTTCTTTTTTTTTTTAGTTGTCACACCACTGACATTTCATGAAGCTTTTACTTAGCAATTTATCAAGACATCAGAGGTAAATGTTTCCACTGGCATTCTGTGTTTACATTCTCTCTCTCTCTCTCTCTCTCTCTCTCTCTCTCTCTCTTTTGTTGAAACACACTTACTCCTGGAGTACCAGTGATTCTGTCCCCTTCCACTTTCCAGACCTGGGAGTATTTTTTCAATTGGAGACCACTTATTGTATCTAAGGATGGTTCTACATGAAAAGCCTAAAGCTCCATGAAGTTACTGAGCAACGTTATGGATAGATTTGAATTGGAATTAATATCAACAGCCTGCTACCATGGCTCACGACCACAGGTTGCATGAACAGTGTTGCATTTAAGCACTAAACAGTACACCTCAACATTGGTGGCACTGTAATGAATGGACATTCACAGCCACCCAGATAAAGATGGGGTTCCCTTTAGAGCCTGGTTCCTTTCAAGGTTTCCTCCTCATGCCATCTCAGGTAGTTTTTTTCTTGCCTCTGGCTTATTCATTAAGGACAAAATTATAAGGAACACACTTATAGGCAATAAACGTACGCATTCTTTTATACAACCTTATAACCTTGTTATCTCTGTGCAGCTGCTTTGAGATAACGTCTGTTAAAAGCACTCTACGAATAAAAATGAATTAAATAAATTGAATTTGCCATGACTGCATTTGCCAATTGTTTTTGCATTTACATCCATAAGTAAATAGTTGATAACTTTAACAGGTGATGGAATTGTAATGAATGGATTTTCTGTGTCACCCAGATGAGGACGTGTCTGGTTTTTCTCAAGGTGCACACAGTGGTGTTACTCTTATCACAAGTGAGTTTTATTTTTGTAGCTGCACAAAGCAGTCACAAAGGAGACTTTTCTTCCTGCCTGGCGGCTCTACCCTCAGGATTCTTCTACCAATATACCCCATGTTCCTCCTCTGGACATGACCGAACCATCTCAATCAAAACTCACTCACCCTGTCTCCAAAACAACCAACCTATGCACTCCCTGTAATAAACTCATTTTCTAATCCCTCGACACTTCCGATGAAAATTGCAGCACTTTCAACTCTGCTATCTCCAGCGCCACCTCCTGTCATTTGTCTCCTATTATTTTGTCAGTGCAACTCCATCTCCTGTCTTTATGTCAATGCTTATGCAATTGTAATTATTCTCCTATTAGGGGTCACCACAATGGATCATCCGTCTCCATACCCCCCTGTCCTCTACATCTGCCTCTTTCAAACCAACTACCTGCATGTCTTCCCTCACCACATCCATAAACCTCCTCCTTGTTCTTCCTCTTTTCTCCTTCCTGGTGGCTCCATCCTCAGCATTCTCCTACTGATATACCTCATGTCCCTCCTCTGCACATGTCCAAACCATCTCAATCTCGCCTCCCTCACCTTGTCTCCAAAACGTCCTACATGCGCTGTCCCTCTAGTAAACTAATTTCTAATCCTGTCCATCGTCATCACTCCCAACGAAAACCTCACCATCTTATACAATTGTAATTACATAGATAATTTAAGGAATGAACATTGTGGAGCAGAACTGCATGATGATGATGGTGATGATGACGACAGGCAACTTTTCATATATGTAAAACCACAGAAAGTTCTATATTTACTCTATATGGCAGACCCCATTATGCAGAGCAACTTACATTTATCTCATTCATAGAACTGAGCAGCTTTGGGGATGAGGGCTTTGCTCAGAGGCCCAGGAGTAGCAACTTGGTGTGGTTGGGATTTGAACTCATAACCTTTGGATACAAAGTCCAATGCCATTACCACTAAGCTACCACCTCCCCAGTTTTTATGATCTGAGACGAGCCCCCTATGCCTTGGTGACCTTCTGGCTTTCTCTTTTAGTCATTCTGTCATGGTTAGTCTTGCCAGAGCCCTTGCTTGTATCCTGCTCACAATTTACTTCCTTTTAAACAGATATAGGACAGAAACACAGCTAATAAACTAAAAGCTCTCTCTCTCTCTCTCTCTCTCACACACACACACACACACACACACACACACACACACACACACACACACACACAAAAACGCTTTCATTCTTGTTCTCTGTCAAGATTTACAGGTTATTCCAGGCATCTGATAAGACACCAGTACCAGAACAATGCCAAGCTCATCTTCATGCTTCTTTTTGAGCTTCAATCACTCGCTGTTGCTGATGACAACCCCAACACAGATACCCTAAAGATTGCTTTAAAATTGTTATGAATGGTCCCACTAGATAGTTTAATAGCTAAGGCATCAAAGGAAAAAAATTGTCTCAATAAACTTTCCAGTGGCATTGACCAAAACAGTTAAAGGTGCTGTGATTTTTTTTCTTTGGGAGTGATGAGGATTGCAAGAGGTAGGACAGGAGATTGAGATGGTTTGGTCATGTGCAGAGGTGGGACATGGGGTATATGGTTAGAAGAATGCTGAGGGTGGAACAGCCAAGAAGGAGGAAAAGAGGAAGGCCAAAGAGAAGAAGAAGAAGAAGAAAACTTTGCAGTGTTCACATTAATACTGTTGATCATTTTAAAATGTGCTACTAAAATTACAAGAGGCCCTCAATGTTAAAATAGTTTACTTATGACAGGCACTTATGACATAACTACACAATCAGAAGGTTCTCTCAAAATCTGGTTCCTTTCAAAGTTTCTTCCACATGTCACACTATGAAGATTTTCCTCACCATGCTACCTTTGACATGCTCTTTAGGGTCTTACAGCTAGCTAAGATTTGCTTCAAACTACTTCTTGTCTGTCAGCTGGAACTGTAACTCGACTCCATTTCCCAGCAAAGACCGTGACCTTCAAACATGGCCACCATATCCTCCATTTCCCACAGTGTACATTGATTGCAATTACTTATCACACAGTTACTGATTGAGCACACTTGTGCTCAATTGCACACACACACACACACACACACACACACACACACACACACACACACACACACCACATTATAAAATAGACTCATGATGTTGTGAGGTATACGCCTTTGTCTTTGTCATATTTGACCCCCTGTAATTGACCTGTGTTGTATCGTCTTGCCTAATTTTGCATTTCATGTTTGAACCTGTCCCCTTTTATTCGATTTTGAACCTGTCTTATCATTTTTATTGTGCATCAGTTTTCATTAAAGCTGCCCAAACTTGCATTTGCCTCTTTTGAACTCTTGAACACTCAGTGATAGTCATATCAGTGTCATATCAGTTCACCAAGGAACCACAAAAAAACAGCCTGCTTTTTACAGCCTAAGTTCTCTCCTACTCCTTCTATACATGCAAATAAACATCTCCTCATAGGAAATGACCATGTCCACATGTACGCACAGTTTTTTAATCATTCAATGTATCACTTTAAAGAACAATCTAAATAAGGAACTCAATTCCAAAGAAAGCCTCTACATCGCTCCAACACAATATGACAAGACATATGGTTCAATCCTTATCTAACTGGACATCATCGGGTTCATGTGCTAATGAATTCTATATACGCTATAGTGCTCGATATGACCCTTAGGGAACTGTGTGGTATTTAGCTCCCTTTATTTCTATACCTACAGTATGTAAGGGCACTTCTCAGGGCAGGAGTTAATGGATTACATCACAAGGATATGACACGGGTCAATAGTAGACGATAAAAGACAGGAAAGTATAGATACCGTGCACTTTGGTGTTCATGATACTCATGTCCACCTCACAAGGAATCTGCACCATCTAGAGGTCTACCAGGTCCATTTGTATGCACTTCATGAAGATTTTAAGGATAAACAACATCTTGATCAATCAAGTCAAGTCAAGTGAAGTTTATTTCAATTGCACTTTTCACAACAGACATTGTCTCAAAGCAGCTTTACAGAAAGCAACAGTTAAGGTGAACGGTGTGTATTTATCCCTGATGAGCAGCCGTGGTGACTGTGGCAAGGAAAAACTCCCTTAGATGTTATGAGGAAGAAACCTTGAGAGGAACCAGACTCAAAAGGGGAACCCATCCTCATTTGGGTGACATCAAGAGTTTAATCATAAATCATTCAACAATACAGAACACTGGAGAGTGAGAAATAACATGAGCACTGGAGTGTGTGATTATAAGTAATGTTCTTTCTACAGTCTTATACAGTCATTATGGTTATTAAACTAGGAGCTACTGAGCAACTCATAAAATAGTTCAACAATCAATACTCAAAATAACATTCTACATGTGCTGTTTTGCCATCATTTCTTTTAACAACGCATGGAGGCGTTGAATCTATAAAGATCTCAGATGTTGAGCTAATTTATGAGTTGCTCAGGAGCTTCTGGGTTCACAACTCCAACTGACTGTATAAGACTGTAGAAAGGACATTACTCATAATCACACACTCCAGTTCTCATGATATTTTTCACTCTCCGGTGTTTGAATGATTTATAATTACAGTCTTGGTGTCACAGAATGAGGATGGGTTCTTTTTATCAGTCTGGTTCTTCTCAAAGTTTCTTCCTAATACCATCTGATGGATTTTTTCCCCTTGCTTTAGTCGCCCCTGGCTTGCCCATCAGTGATAAATATACATATTTAAATATAAGTACATTTTGTTCTACAATTCTGTAAAACTGTTTTAAGACAATGTCCATTGTGTAATGAATGGAATTCTCCTTGTGTACTGGACCAATATAAAAAAAACCTGCACACTTCTCACTATAGTCTTTATGTTATGCACTTTATGTCCAACAGGGAGAGCTTTTGTGATTGAGTGAAAGGGAAAGAAGAGAGGCTTGGGTTCAAAGCTCAGGCCTTGCTGCAATGTGAGAAGCACTGCTGGTATTTTTAGAGTGGATTTAACTTCCCCGGCTCAGCCCCAAGCGTGGGAGCTTCTCTGCCCTCTCCTTCGTTCTTTTTTCCCCCCTCCCCATCCTTCCCTCCCCTCATCCTCTATTGCACAGTCATCCCTTTGCAGGCTACGGGTAAATTACCGATTCCAAAGAGCATTTTTTCTCTGCGCACAAGGCCTAAAATCTAAATTTCAAAGCTGCCCCAGGGCATGAGCGCTTGATTTAAAGGCTGCAGGTGTGCCCTCCGCTGACATCACACTCCATTACTGGCAAAGAAAACAGACACCAGTTAATCTCTAGAGGCCCCTTTTTAACCAAATCAGTCCGAATGATATGTAGGCTTGCTCGTAATGCGTCAGTGAATGGGAACCTTCACCTTATATTCTACAGCCACATCTAAAAAATTAAAACAGTTTTCATAATACACTGCATTGGGTGTATGAATCATTATTTCAATGCCTATAAAGTGAATTTACTGAAGGATAAATTAATCCAATCAGGCCCTTTTGGATAGAATAATCTATTTTTCTCATACCCCACATTAAAGGGGCTCATCAAGCTTCATCAGGGGATCTGTGATTATTTTTCATTTAGATACAGTAATGGAAAACAAACCTACCATTATCAAAGTTGTTTCATGTATTATTGCATTTTTGTTTGACTCACAGTTTGTTCCCTGAAGCAAATCAGATTACTTGACATCCTGCTACCTCTTAGTTCTCATCTGAGCCAGGCAAACACCTTACCCAGTATGACTTAATACAAATACACACCTGCATTTAGCCAATCGCATAATTTTATCAACGAGACGATTGTTGCTGCCGATGTTGTTATACTTATTGTTGAAAGATTTATGATCAAACTCTTGATGTCACCCAAATGAGGATGGGTTCCCCTTTTGAGTCTGGTTCCTCTCAAGGTTTCTTCCTCATAACATCTAAGGGAGTTTTTCCTTGCCACAGTCGCCACGGCTGCTCATCAGGGATAAATACACACCATTCACCTTAACTGTTGATTTCTGTAAAGCTGCTTTTAGACAATGTCTGTTGTGAAAAGTGCTATAGAAATAAACTTGACTTGACTTATTCCATGCACACTATACAACATTGTATTGCGCAACACATTTCCCATACAACAATGTTCCTTTGACTTGTGTTCACTGGACAGTATTTTTCGTTATGCAGTATATTGCTCGATCTTTTTCTTTATTGTTCTCCATTTGTCTCACACTGTTGTGCATTTACACTTTATGTAGTTGTGTGTACTGGTATGTGCTGCACCATGGTCTTGAAGAAACGGTAATTTTGTTCAAACGTGTTACTGAAAATAAAGGAATAAATAACAAATAAAAAATCCATTTGACTTGACTTCTGAAGCCTATGCAGTTCACTATAATAGATTTTTATTTAACACCTAGGTGTCCTATCTGAATGAATCATCCTCTTAATACCAGAAACCATCAATATTATACAGAAACACAGTATAACCGAGTGCTGGATCACAGGTGGTGTCTCCTACAGCGAGAATGAATGTCATTACTAAAACAGGAAACCCAATGAATCTCCTTTCACTGTAGCCACAGCTGCACCGCCCACTTAAATCATCTCTAACAAAAGCATCAATATTAACCTCATATAATGACCCCTGGGTTTCGCCTGCATTTTGAAATGAAAGCAAATTTTCATTTTTTAAACAAATTCTATGGATCTGCTGTGGCGACCCCTAACGGGAGAAGCCGAAAGAAAGTTTTATGGAAAATAAAATGCAAAAGTATAGACTTTTTGTGAAAAAGCTTATAATACACACTGTTATTACTGTTTAACTGTGTAATAATACTACCTGTGTGCAATATTACCTGCAATACGTACTTTTTACTTATTTGTATTTATACATTGTTTTGTGTATATACTTGTATACTATAGTATGTCTATTCGTCTATTCTTTTATATATTTGCATTTATTAATTTTTAATTTTTTATTATTTTTTTTTTCTTGCTGTTGTAACAAAGAAATTTCCCCACTGTGGGACGAATATATATCTTATCTTATCTTATCTTATCTTATCTTATCTTATCTTATCTTATCTTATCTTATCTTATCTTATCTTATCAACTGTTTTGACCGCCCTTTTCTCAACGATGTAAATGGCCTTGTAAGTGTATCTGCAACAAAGAAGAAATGTCTCCACACTCAGTAATTGTTTATGTAAAAGTAAGCAAAGTAAACTACATAATTCTCGTTACAGAAGCTATAAATGGCGTATATGCCAGCTATTGGTGGAAGCCTAAAAGAACACTACAATTAATCAATTGTGATAATTAAGATTAATGTCATTGCTGTCATGATCTCATATAGAGAGTGGGGAGGTTTGGGACACAGCCATATCCTGTAGGATTAAAGTCCCTTTGGGTTCAATAATACAAAAATAAAAAAATGAAAACTAGGCATCTATATCAAATACATGAACAAGTAAATGTGCTTTTATTGGGCTGTCAGATGGTAATGACATGCTCTCAGATTGAAGCTAGTGTTGTAAGGATGAGTGACGGCAGCACTTACGGATGTGCATGTCGACCTGACTTGCTCCTGTGAATAAAGTGAAAATGAGTTTTTGTGTGAACGTTAGTTCTGCATTTTCCACTCTTATTCCCTTACAACAGTTCACAAATAAATCACTGTTACTGTCTAATTTATCTAATGACTTTTAAAAAACTGAGTGTGGTTCAGGTCTGAGTGGATCGTCATTGACATCATTGTTCTAATCACTAAAAGGGCATTCTTTATAGTTACACTTACAAAAGTTTAAAAACTATACTGTAACGAATACAGTTTATGTGGCACACAGAGAGACAATAAGTGGAAAAAACCCTGATTGGTTGAATCAATTAAAGGTTATCTATCTATCTATCTATCTATCTATCTATCTATCTATCTATCTATCTATCTATCTATCTATCTATCTCTATCTATCTATCTATCTATCTATCTATCTCTATCTATCTATTCATCTATCTATCTATCTATCTATCTATCTATCTCTCTATCTATCTATTCATCTATCTATCTATCTATCTATCTATCTATCTATCTATCTATCTATCTATCTATCTATCTATCTATCTATCTATCTATCTATCTATCTATCTATCTCTATCTATCTATCTATCTATCCTACAAAATAGTAAATCAATCAACTAATTAATCAACAAACTGACTAACAAACTAATTAATTTCCAATCAACAAATTGAACAAATAAATGAATGTATCAGAGTATGAATTTAGCAATTAACCAATCAGCCAACCAACCAAACAATAAATAAATAAATCATCTCACCAACAAATCAATTAATCTAATAATTATTTAGGTAATTGATGAGATATATAATAGAGCAAACAACATTTATTTAAAAGATAGATTTTATTTTAGCAACAAATAAAAAAAAACATTTATATCAACATAAATACAATTAGAATAAATACGTTGTCAATATTTTTAAATAATATGGAATTAGCATTGAAATAAATCAAGTGAGCTGCAACACTCCAAAGAATTTTCACCTAATCTGGACTGGGTGAGTTGAATATATATAAAAAAAACTATAATTCAATATAATTTTCTGTGTAAATCCTTTTTTTTTTTTTTTTTTAATCAGATACATCGAGTTTTATTACATGCGTTTAGGTGCCTATAATTGGTGAAGTTTATATAATAATGTAGACTATAGATTTTTTTGAAAGTATTGTAATATGATTGGACAGAGAAACCTCTGATGTTGATTATATTCGTTTGTATCAATATTTCCTGCTCAGACCACCAGGTGTCCAAAAATGTATTCAAGAAATAAACGATTTACAGCGATTTAAGTCTCCTAGGTTCCCTGGTGGTCTAGTGGTTAGGATGCGGCGCTCTCACCTCCGCGTCCCGGGACCGATCCCCGGTCAGGGAACCAACCCCAGCCATTAGGGTTGCACAAGCCCTCTGAGTGCCGGTCCCAAGCCCGGATAAATGGGGAGGGTTGCGTTAGGAAGGGCATCCAGCGTAAAAACATGTGCCAAATCAAACATGCGGATTATGAATATGGATTCCCGCTGTGGCGACCCCTAATGGGAGAAGCCGAAAGAAAGTTACAGCAGATACGTATCCTGGACATGTAATTAGTTTATATGGGCATCATGATTCAATGAATGAGAATTTGTTTATTTTTTTGTTTGTTTCTAAGCTGTGATTTAAATTCTATGAATCTCTCTGTTGAGTTGAGCTTTTGTTTGTGTGTATGTGTGTGTTTTAATTATATATGTTGTATAGCAGTTGTATATTCATCATTCTCAGACACGGTGGTTGCCCAACATTCATCACACCACATATTTATGACATTGCATTCATCATCACATCATGGTTGTGTGTGTGTGTGTGTGTGTGTGTGTGTGTGTGTGTGTGTGTGTGTGTGTGTGTGTGTGTGTGTGTTCAACTATGTTTCTCCATTTACTTCCCATTTTATTCCGAGCTACCTCTGACCTTGCATCTTCATGAATATTTCATAACCACTCGACTGTGTTTCCCAAATACGCCGGCAGTCATTTCCGAAAAAAAAAAGACAAAAAAGAAAAAAATAGACCTGGTCGATGTTGATGTAATAATTCAGCCATTCTGCTCAAACAGTTCACAATAAATAAGCATCTGGTTACATCAGGCTTTTGTTTGTTTGGTTTTTTTACAAGTGAAATACATCAAATTTTGACCACCTCTATTTTTTTTTTTTATCTCATTTATTGCTCATAGACATCTGTTGTTAGTGAGTTTTCCTTTTTGACCAACAGGTGTTCACAGCTGGATTTACCTACCAGGAAATTCCCCAAATCTGAAGCTTATTAGATCCAGGTTGGATGGCAGAGCGTTAAGTAAGAGTTTTAATAGTACCTCATAGCTCCATGGCCCTGGTTTTAATCCTGATTTT
Source organism: Silurus meridionalis (assembly GCF_014805685.1). NCBI lineage: Eukaryota > Metazoa > Chordata > Actinopteri > Siluriformes > Siluridae > Silurus > Silurus meridionalis. Next base: position 6,334,958 of record NC_060886.1, read on the forward strand.
GGGTTATTGTCTTTATATCAGTGGAGGGCTTTCAGAGCCAGCGAAGCATTCTCTGCTGGTTTAAACTTAGAACCACTGACTATTTTAGTGTAGTCAGTGTGCAGATTGTACAGCAGTACAGATTTACTCTCAGATACAGATTTTCCTCTGAAAAATAACTCACCATACAGCCATTATTGTTGAAAAAACTGTCAACAAAAGTGAGTGATAACAGCTGTTTGTTGCTTAACTATATGAAGACACATGTCCTATTCATCATGTTCATGTTTTTTCTGCTTGACAGGACCATACACATTTGTGAGGGAAACATGGAGTCCAACATGTTCTGTGGCATTCTGAAGCAGAACATGATGCCCTCCTTTCAGAAACTGACGTTTTCCAACATGAAAACACCCCAAACACACCGCCAAGATGACAACTTCCTTGATGAAGATGAACGTGATGGAGTGGCCATGTATATCTCCAAACCTGAACACTATTGAGCACCTGTGGGGCATCCTACAAAAAGAAGGTGGAGAAGCACCATGTGTTTAAAATCCAGCAGCTCTATGATGTCATTATGGAGAAGTTGAAGAGGATCCCAGCAACAATCTGTGCAGCTCTGGTGAACTCCATGCCCAGGAAAAAAAGATAAAGGCAGTGCTACATAACAATGGTGCACACACAAAAATTGACACTTTTGACACAGTTTTGACATGTTTACGTAGGGTGTACTCACTTTTGTTGCCAGTTATTCAGACAATAACGGTTGTATGTTGCGTTATTTTCAGAGGACAGTAAATCTGTATTGATATACGATCTGCACATTGACTACACTAAAATATATCCAAGTTTAATTTCTAGAGTATTGTCCCTTGAGAAGATATACTGGAATGGTTGCTGAAATGTGAGGGGTGCACTTACTTTTGTGAGATACTGAACTGCATATTCATGTCTTGCACCTAGTGTTCATGAAAGTGTCCACCATAACTCCAAATGATTCAAAGCAGTTACCAAAAGTAAGTGAATGAATGAATGAAAAAAAAAATTTTCTACATTTGATTAAGTCTCAGAGCATGGCACTACAATTTGTCCTTTTTCCAATGTGAAGTTTTTTGTAAAGTCCATTTTGAAGCCACAGATTTATTCCTATATCCCTATCTTTATCATTTCCTGTATAAAAAATCACCATCCTTTGTGTATGAAATATGCTATACAAGTACAATTGCTTTGGTATTTGACTGAAGCATTGTGAGAGCCAGATTAGATAACAAAATACAGCCCAGATGATTCACAAGGTGTGGTGTAAATCTGTGCTGAGTCCACTTCTCAAGTGTAAATCAGCTCGAATATCTTCTGCATCTGCCTCATTTTTCCTTTCCAACCTTCACAGCGCTGAGCAAACTCCTAGAGGTTGTTTACTGAGTTGATCTTATCGTTAGATATAGAGGAGAAATATATAAATGTCCCTGAGGTTTATTTTTTCTTGAGTGCTATATTATTAATCAAGTTCTTCTCAGCACCAAACTACATAGTGTCCATCCATCATGCTCATTATTATATCAGCTGTTATGTTGTGATCACGCAATCATCTCTGCATGATACATCAGGGGTCACCAAACGTTTTTCTGTGAGAGGCACAGAATTGTTCCTTTCTTTAGTGGGGGCCTCGTCGGTCTGTAACCGAAAATTACATGGGCCTAAGTGACTAACAGTATTATTGTGAAAATTTTATTATGATTTTAAATGTATTTAAAATGCATTTAATGCTAAATTAGTTTTTTTTTAATGCACTGTAAAGACAAAATATCATATATACAGTAGCCTATTAAAAGAGCATTATTTCTATCATCATGGCCTTTTTTTAAATTCATTGCTATTGAAATCAAAACATTTATTTACTTATGCATATGCATGTGGTTGTTGGGTGGATCTAACAAATAATTAGGCTGTGTTAATAACTGGACTAGATAACGTCCGATACCGATATCTATCATATTTGCCGATAACCAATTAATCAAATTATAGTTTTTAAAATGGATACTGAATAAAAAACCCAAACACTCCATGTAAAATAGTACTGAACTTTATTACAACAAAAAAACACTTGATCATGAAAATGTGCTAAATAAAAATAAATATGAATTTATTGATTGTAAAAAGAATTCTTTAATTAATCAGGTATAAATAATAAAAATGCACCCAACTATCAGTGCAAATACAGATATGATACACATATTGTATATTTTAAATTACATTTGTAAAATATGTCTCATTGTTCAGAGGGCTTGTTTTAAGAGGTAGGTCCTTAGTTTGGGCACCAATGTGTTACATGCTCAATATTTCTTCATCAAATCATTTCATTCCTACTCACTATTCCTTCATTCGCTGAAAATTCATGCACTACTCAGCCACCTTTACTGGTGTCTTAACTGTCCCTGCAAAAATTGTCCAACCTGCTCACTTTTATCTAGACTGGTCCACTGGTCTTCTTTCTATCCTTCTATCTAAACTAATCTACTCACCTGCTCACTATCCCTCCATCAACCCCCTTCTACTGGTTCCCTGTCCCTCCACATACTGTATACCCTGCATTGAATGGCAATCACTTCCTCTCAATTCATAATCAGCCTTCTCTTTTTCTATGTATCCAACTTATTCTACCAGCCCGATCGCTCTCCCCATCCATCCATCCATCCATCCATCCATGTTCCACTCTCCACTACATGCTTACTAGACCTCTATCTTCCTCTACTTGCTATCTAACTTTCTATATACCCTTGTTCATCTTTCAAGTCATTCCGCTCTACTGGAATACCTCCATCTTCTTATCTCAGCCACTGTCCAACCTCCTCTACAGAGTCTGCTTAGTATTCCTCCATCCAAGCTACTGTACTAGTCTTCTACATTAGTCTAACCCTCATTTCATCCTCATCGTGCAGCTTACCCTTCTGTCCATATCTATCTTCTCTATACGTCTCTATTCTCCCTATCCTATCTTTCCCTCAGCCTACTCACTAACTATTCCTCTTGTTTTAAGAAATAAATATCCTTCCATTCATGCTTATCTGCCAGATCACTGTCTACTTGTCATTCTTGTGTCTCCTCCATCAGCTCCCTATCCATCCATACAGCCTTCTCTACCTGCCTTCTCACTATTCTGACATTTTCTTTTCTAACCTTCTTGCTTACTCACTTTCTTCAATCATTTGCCCCTTTAGTTTTCATAATCTCTCAGTCCATCCTCATCTACCTGCTTCCTGTTGCTCATTCCATTTATCTTTAGATAATTGGCCTTCAAACTATTGGCTTTATTACTATCCATCCATCCATCCATCCATCCATCCATCCATCCATCCATCCATCCATCCATCCATCCATCCATCCATCTATCTATCTATCTATCAATCCATCCATCCATTCATTCATTCATTAATCCATCCAGTCTCTGACCAATGTTCTATCTCTTTCAAATCTTCATTTACCAGATTGCTCATTATACATTTGTCCATCCTATTTTTCCAGCCTGACCTCTATTCCCCCATCCATCTAGTCACCTCTACAAGTGTTTTTTCTATTGCTTTCATGCTTTTTATTTACCTCTCTTCATCCTCAGTTGTGCAATTACTAACCTATTAAAACTTCTCTATCTGCTCATCTTCTATCCATCCATCCATCCATCCATCCATCCATCCATCCATCCATCCATCCATCCATCCATCCATCCATCCATCCATCCATCCCCCACTACTGTCCTTCTATCCTATTACTATCCTTGTCATCTGTCACTTTTCACTGTCTCTATATTTTTCCATTGTATTCATTCACTGTTATGACTAAAAGCACATTTTGGAATTCATTCATTCGAATCACTTAAAAGAAAGCAGAGAAAGCTTTTATACAACTCTACATCTCTGGTTTAAAAAAAAAAAAGACAAAACAGAATGAGAAAAAATGCTGTTCTTTATTCTCCCTCATCAATTTCCATCTTTCTTCTCCTTTTTCTTGTATATACAGAGAAACCCTAGTATGTATCCTGCATTGCTTTTCAAGCAATTGTGCTCAGACATCTGTGATGCATTGCTGTAAACAAAAAAAGCCCAGCCTGGGAAAACAATGCAAGGACAAGCAGCTGCTTTGACCTTCAGGAGCTGAGGGCAAACACTAATTATAGCAGAAATAAATGAATAAATTAATCAATAAATCAATCAAACAAAGAATACATTAATTAATAGTTAGACGTGGATATGTATGCATATACTGTATTTTTGAATATGGAAGCATCTTTATTTGTATGTATGTTGAAATATAATATATTTTCTATGCTTTTTGATGTTTCGATTTATTTTAATTGTATTATTTGTTTGTTTTACTTGTTTTTACTGTATAGTGAAACTAAGGTCATATGGACAATATAACTAACTAGCTAACAAACTAGCTAACTAACTAACTATTAATTAACCTGATGAATTAAAAGAATACATATATATATATATATATATATATATATATATATATATATATATATATATATATACATATATATATATATATATATATATATATATATATATATATATATATATATATATATATATATATATATATATATATATATATATATATATATATATATATATATATATATATATATATATATATATATATATATATGTACTTCTATGTTAAAATTATTAGGAAATGGTTCTTCTCAAGATTCTTTCCTCATGATGTCTCATGGAGTTTTTCCCATGACACTGTACCTCCAAGATCTCAATCCACAACCAAATATTTATAAACTGCTCTGTAACTTTAGCTATAATAAAATTACATTTTAAAAATTATTGTTTTCTTGACTATCGACCTAGTTAGTTTTTTTTTTAACAAATGTAGAAATATCAATAAATCTTAACCAGTTAAAAACTTTGCTGTTACTACACAAAGAGTAAGTTTACTGTAGTTTTCAGGCTAAAACCTTCAAAACATAACTTGTTAAGGTAGCTCTCAAAGTGGACTTTATTGAAACCTAGAATTAACTTTTTTATTCAGAACAAACTCTGATCATACCATATATGATTTGTTGTGTAGTACCAGCTATATAATTAACATATACAATACAAAAACATTACATTACAAAAATAAATAAAACCCAGAGTCAGGGTACTGTCACTATGCATCACATTTGTGACTCTTACTTCATTACTAGCATTTATTGTTTTCAGTGGCGGGCCGTGCATTTGATACCTGGGCCTTCAGTGGGGACTTAATCCACCTCTTAATACCACCACTATCACGTCACAATTATAGAAACCATCAATACAATACAAAAACGTAAATAACAATGTGTGGCATTACAGAGAGAGAGACATTTCACATATGGAGGGTGAATACCATTTTACTAAAGCAAGAAACCCAGTTAAGACTCCAAACCTCTACACTACCACCACAACTGTGCACCTTCATCATCTGGAGCAGTTCAGAATCAATATTTATCTAATAACATGACAGAAACATAAATATTTTAATAAAATACCACCTGTTCACCAGAGATGCAGACTCCTAATTTGCACCGCTCCTCAGAGGCTGTAATCCAGTGGTACCGCTCGTATTCACTGGTCTGGAAGCGGTGAACAAACACTTTCCCAGGCTGAGACACGCTAGCTAGCTTCAGGGTTGGCCGACCTCCTAACGATGTCTAGCTTTTCTTCAAAATGAATTTTTAAGTATGTCCGAGACCAAATCAATTTCTCTTCCTCCGTAGGCATAAAAAAAGTATAAATCTAATGTATTAAAATGTGCAGAGCTACACACATGTTTTGCCAGTCTAACTTGACTGTAACAGTTTCCCTCTGACCAACCAATCAGAGGACGGAAAAATGCTGACGCTATTCTGGGCCAGCTAGCTGCCCTGTGAGGAGAATTTTAAATCTAATTGTTTAAAGAAACAAACCCATTTCTTATAAATACTAAAGTTAAAAAGGTCAGCAGAACAGACTTTGAAGGCCCTGGGCAGATTAGATTGACATGGCAGCACATAGAGGCTGAAATTTGATTGGACAGAAAATCTAACATCCACATACACGTACTGGAAGCAGTGCAGCCAAGAGAAACGCTACTAAATAAAGAGAATAAACTGTTGGAAATAAATTAATACAATTTCATGAAACAAATATAAGAATTCAGGTGGTAAATGTAGGTCAGTGCTTCTGATAGTGTTTAGGTCAGCAGAGAAGGCTTTGCTGGCCCTGACCGCCCACCACTGCTTGTCTCCTGGCTGATAAAACACTTATTTAATGGAGAAAAGCTTGTGGACACCTGATCATAAGAGTTGTATTTCCATTTTGAACATGCCATTCCACATTCAGTTCCCATTCGATGTTATAATATACTCCAATCTTCTGGGAAGATATTCTACAAGGGTGTTAGTAAAATGTCAGGTACTGTTGTAGGTGAAGTGAGGAGCCTTTGGAGCCCTTGAGTGCAATCAGAATTTTCGTTCCAGCATGACAATATCTCAAAGTCAACATGAAGATATAGTGTACGTTAGGTTTCCTAGTTCAAGTAAAGAGAATATTTTATGCTCCTGTATCCAAAGACATCCCATATAATTGTGTGCCTTAAAATGTGTGGTAACGATTTTGAGAAAAACCAGGAATGGTTGGAAAATATACTTTTGCTCATATAGTAAATGTGAAATTCAGGTCCAGCGATGATAACATCCACAGTAACCATGTTTATTATTACACCATGCTGCTTGAATGTAAGTGAACACAGTTATCTTTATTCCAGTCAGCTGAGGGTTCTTGTGCTATTAAGAACCTCTGATATTAATTCCACATTCTTCCGAGTCGAGCAATTGTGCTGTCAATGAACAATGGGGTTCACGAAGAAGAGGAAAAAGAAAAGGGCGTCTGGGAGATGGAGCATGCGGTGTGTGTGTGTGTGTGTGTGTGTGTGTGTGTGTGTGTGTGTGTGTGTGTAATATTTTTGCTGTGACAAATAAAGACTCATATCTCCTCTGTGCTCTATTTGCTACTTCTTCCGTATATCAGCAGTTAATCCCACTGAATCATAACAGTGTGTATGGGAGCGAAATTCAGGATTTGTGATGTCAAACGAGAATTTTGGAATCAGGGGCTTTATTAAATATCCCTCTCAGTGTTCTTATTGACATTCTTTACATCAAAATTGTCTATTTATAGCAGAAGTGTACACGAGTGTGTTGTACAGGAGTGTATACAGAGATTTCGCTTAAAGGATGCGTAGGATTGTGTAAAGAAATGCGTTTATAAGTGCATATAGAAGTGTGTATACAGGAGTGTGTATACTGGTGTGTGCAAACAGGGGTGTGTATATGAGTGTATACAGAAGTGTGCATACAGGAGTGTGTATACTGGAGTGGGCAAACAGGAGCGTGTGCAGATGTGTGTATTTGAATGTGCATACTAAAGTGTGTATAGGACTGTGTGCTTATAATAGTGTGAAGGTGTGTGTGCAGTAGTGTGAATAGGATTGTGTATATAGGTGTGTGTAATTGGTGTGTACATGAGCGTATATAAAAGTGTGTGTAAGGAGTGTGTACAACTCTGTATGACTGTAGATATTTCTAAAACAATGGCAAAAGAACAATAATCCACGTTATTTTTTTCCAGCTTGGTCTCAGTCGATATTAAGAAGCACAATCCAGAAAAACATTATATGAAAACTGATGTTTTGAATCAAATATAAAAAAAAAATTCTATTTATTTTTTTAGTCATGCATTTTAACTTCAAAACTCGGTTTACTCTGTTTCTCGTCACATCAAATTCACTTAATCTGAGCTGATCGAGTGATAGAACGAGCCCTTAAAACGGAAAAATAAGGAGGACTGCTGAGGCAAACTTGACAAGGGTGTGTTTAAGGCAGTGCTGGAACACAGCCAAAGCTGTGCAAAGCTGCAATGATGAGCAATTGTGTCTAAAATTCAATTCAATTCAATTTTATTTGTATAGCGCTTTTACCAATAGACGTTGTCCCAAAGCAGCTTTACACAGATAATGCGTGATAAAGAATGAAGTAGATGATCTTTATAAGTGTACGTTTATTCCTAATGAGCGAACCAGAGGTGACTGTGGAAAAGAAAAAACTCCCTGAGATGACATAAGGAAGAAACCTTGAGAGAAATCAGACTCAAGAGGAAACCCGTCCTCATCTGGGTTACACCGAATGTCCATTTATTACAGCTAAACGATGTTGAAGTGTGCAGTGATGGTGATCAAATGCAAACTGTAGTCCTGAGTCAGTGTAGCAGACTGCTGACATTAAATACAATCCAAATCGTTAAAGCTCCTGTGTTACTTTTCATGGATCCCCAGGCCATTGATAAGAAACCATCACCAGCTGCACAGAGTGGCCTCCAGTCGACACCATCCAGAGGCAGGCTGGGACGAAGCAAACAGATCTGACGAGAGGAGAGGAGAGGAGAGGAGAGGAGAGGAGAGGAGAGGAGAGGAGAGGAGGGGAAAGGGGCAGGAAGAGTGGTCACTGTTAACTCAGGATCATGTTTAACTCGACAGAGAGAGAGAGAGAGAGAGAGAGAGAGAGAGAGAGAAGAGGGGTGACAGGAAAAGAAGGATATGGATTATTATGTGTTCTTATTGTTGTATGAAACAATTGTGTAGTTGGGGACTTCGCTATGGCAGCATAACTAAAAGGGAGAACCAGAAGGTAACACAGACATGAGGGATCTCTGGGATAAGAGACGACCCACCACACCACCATCAACAAACCTGAGTGAACATGTGAGTGTAAGGGGACGACAGCATCCAAATAAACACTCTATATACATGATCCCAGATTTTCTGCATCCTGTAACGACATCATATTTCTAATTTTAGCAATTTTTCTAAGGTGAAAGAAGGCGATCCTGGTAATGTTATTTACATGAGCCTCAAAGGACAGACGAGAGTCAGTAATCACTTCACAGCCACTTCATTTAAACCTTCTAAAAGATGAAATCTTGTGGCTTGGGAAAATACAGAACTGGATGTTTTCTACTGTCCCACCCCACACACACACACACACACACACACACACACACACAGAGGGACCTAGCCGCTTAAATATCGTCAATCAATGCAAGTTTATCTGCGCTGCAGCTTTTTGGCTTCAATCCAAATATGTAAACTGGCTCAACTAATCTGTAAACATACACACACACACATTCAAAGTGACTACATACAAAACAAAACAGGACAATACACTAATTACCACTTATCTATTTCCTCACGCATTTTCACTGCCGGATTACAGAAAATGTCTTTGGGTGTCTTTCAAGCTGAGACAAATGGTGTTTTAGGACATTTTTCCCTGCCCTCTATAAAAAAAAAGAGTGAACGATTGTTTATATCTGCATGAACAAAAACATCATGGATGATCCACAGCAGTAGATGTGAATAAAAAACGCCATGTATTTAATAAACAATAATTTTTTCTCTACCTTTGTATTTGAGGATCACTGGTGCACTTGGTTTTCATGCACAATCAGGCTAGTTAAAATATCTTGTTTTCTAACAAATAATTTATAAAACTTCCATATATTTCTTGTATATACAAACCAAATTGTAAGTGCAGAGTGTGTTCACAATAAAATGTATAAAAATTATTTGCATTTCTGACATACTTTATACTGATGCCTAACTGGCATTTCTTTCATGCCTTCAAGAGAAAAAAGCAAACAATTATTTATATATCTATTATTTTTTTATCTGCTAGAACAAGAACATCATGGAGGAGCCACAGCAGGAGATGTGGATAAAAAAGCTTATATATTTAATAGTCACAGGTGACTCTTTTCTCATTTACATTTGCAGCATTTGGCAGATTGTTTAAGGGCCCAGCAGACCTTTCGATCCAAAGGCTAATGCCTTAACCACAGAGCAACCACTCCCAGGTGCTACACTCAACACCCCCAGGTGCTACACTAAAATTCAGATAAAATACTAGGTCTAGGTATATTATCCCTTTTGATCATAAAAACAGTATTTGAGAGATATATGAAATATCTAAAGGTATTGTATCAATGACCTTGTGGTCAAAGTGGGCACTTGAATGGAAGTGAGTTATTGACCCTCACAATGGGGTTCAAGCCCAGCACTGCCAAGCTGTCTTTTTTGGGCTCTTTAGAAAGGCCCTTGACCCTCTCTGCTCCAGGATCATGGCTCACCCTGCATTCTGACCCAAGTTTCCTAACAAGCTAGTATATTCAAAGACAGAGATTTACTGTGCTGTAGTGGATATGTGACAAATAAAAAGCCTTTTTTTCTAGTGGGGCAGGAACCATGCTGCCCCACATTACCTTTACTTCAGCAGACTGGAGGCTATTTTAAAGATCTTGTTTGATCACAATTAATCTGTGTAAATCTTAATATATTTATTTTATATTCAAGTCAAATTGTAAGTACAGAGTATGTCTACGATGCTATATGAAAATTTAGCATTTCATTTACATTTATGACATACTGTATAATGATACCTACCTGGCATTTTGACACAATAGCCCCCAAAGCCAATATGCTGCTGTGGATGTCTATGTATATTTTGGATATCGGTTAGCAGCACTGAGGTGAACAATAGCCTGTGATCCACTGGTCGTCAATCCCTTTGCCTTCTCCCAAAAAGGTAAAAGAAGAAATAAAACTTTGCACCATCCTGTAGTGAATTATTTTTCTTTAACACTGCATTTTATTCCTAGCATACAGTATTTCACATTTAGATAAACAACATTTACATTTATGGCATTTGGCAGATTCCCTTTTCCAGAGCGACTTACATTTATCTTATTCATAAGTGAGCAACAGTGGGGTTAAGGGCCTTGGTTAGGGGCCCAAGGGTGCCACTTTGGTGTTGCTTGGATTTAAACTCATGACATTTGGATGCAAAGCCCAATGCCTTAAATATTAAGTGTTGTAGATATTAGTGTAGATCTTTTGACATCATTCTTCAGTGTGAAGTATTTCACAGAAGAGAAAGTAAATGGTATATTTTTCAAAAGCCCTTTCGTTCCTAGCCCATGCTAAAAAACCTGAAACTGCCAGCTGTTTGAAAAAGCACAGTGATGTACAGTGGAAGGGGTTTTGGTGAATGGGGGTTGGGTTTGAGGCGGGGGGATTTAGGATGAATAGTTGTGCATAGAGAAAATCCCAGTGGAAATATAATAAATAAATGAAAATGTGTACACAGGGTATATTGTAAAAGCTTGCAAAAGGATAAAGAGCTGATAGGATAAAAGTCTGATGGAAATGTGTGTGTTCAAGTCTCCCTGGTGCTCTGTGTCTCTCTGTCAGATGCTGTCTTCCAGTTTTGACCAACCATTTGGAAGATTAATTACGAATTTATAAATGATTTGGATAAAAGCGGAGCGAAGACACAGAGCATCACAGCATGTGAACTTTAAAGAGATTTGTACCAATAACTGTCACCCAAATAATTAGTCAAGGCTATAAACTCTGCGGTCTCAATCTGTCCCACCCCCACCCCTGCACTCTGACAGGCGATAAAGCACAATTAAAAACACACTAAATACTGATATCTGATTACACATGCTAAATGGCTCACCCTGGTGATTTGAAGTCCAAATATTTGTACAATCCACATTTCATCACTGTGTTTATGCAAATACGAACACGCTCCTGAACAAACTAGCATGTGCATACTATATATATATATATATATATATATATATATATATATATATATATATATATATATATATATATATATATATAAAAATGCGTTAACATGAATTTATTATAACGGCACAAAATTTAATAACGCATGATTAATGCAGTGAGCATTTCTGCATTTATTCTGTTAAATAAATAAATATGAAAGAGGTTTAATTAAATGCTTCAACGCAACAAAAATGTATTCACAATGCCCTTTCTTTACTATATATATATAAATAAAACTACACCAGAAGATTATTTTTAATCATTAAACATTTGCTTTACTGATGCTCCATCTCAATGGATGATGCTATCTCCATGACCCTTCATCTGGCCCTCACCCACTTACACAATAAGGACTCATATGTATCACTACTGTTCATAGACTTTAGCTCAGAATTGAACACAATCATCCCTCAGCACCTGATTGAGAAGCTGAGCCTTTATGGCCTGGAACACCGCCCTCTGTAACTGGATCCTGGACTTACTGACTGAGAGACCTCAGTCAGTCCGGATCGGGAACAGCATCTCCAGCACCACCACACTGAGCACTGGAGCCCCTCAGGGCTGTGTTCTCAGTCCACTGCTGTTCGCACTGCTGACTTACTACTGTGTAGCAATGCACAGCTCGAATGGTGTTTCTCATCAGCAAGAATGATGAGTCAGCATACAGAGAGAATGTGAAACAGTTAACAGCCTGGTGAAAAGCCAACAACCTGTCTCTGAATGTTGACAAAACCAAAGAGATAGTTGTTGACTTCAGAAGAACACATAGCGACCATTCTCCACTGATCATCAATGGATCCTCCATGGAGATTGTTAAGAGCACCGGATTTGTTGATGTTCATCTGGCAGAGAACTTCACTTGGTCGCTCAACACCAAGAAAGCCCAGCAACTTCTCTACTTCCTGAGAAGGCTGAGAAAATCCCATCCCCCACCATCCTGACAATGTTCTACAGATAGACCATTGAGAGCATCTTGAGCAGCTGCATCACTGCCTGGTTTGAGAACTGCACCATCTTGGATCGCAAGACCCTACAGAGAAAAGTGAGGACAGCTGAGAAGATCACCGGGGTCTCTCTCACCTCTAATCACGGACATTTACACCACACGATGCATCCGCAAAGCCAACAGCATTGTGGACGACCCCACACACACCCGTCACACACACTCTTCACGGTTCCGAAGCATTTAGGCTTCACATCCAGGCTGTGCAACAGTTTTTTCTTTCAAGCCATCAAATATATTAATCGATTGATAGCCTTAACACACACACACAACAATAAAAAATGTAATGGGCTACTGGGGTAGTGGTAGCTCAATGGTTAAGATGTCTGATATCAGATTCAGGTTTTGCAATTTAAGTTTTTTTTTAAAGAGTGAACAGTTGATAACTTTAAAAATGATGGAGCAATAATAAATGAACATTTGGTGTCTTTCACATGAAATTCCCTCTGAATGTTTCTATCGTTTTAAAGAGTTTTTCTGTTCGGTCCCTTTTTTGCTGAAGTGTACTAGGAAAATGCTAAAAACAAGAAGTTCACTTCTGAATAGTCATTAAAAAGATTTGAATGTTCGATGATAAATTCAACATGTCTGGTTTTGCAAAAAGTTATATCTCCTCATCAAAGACATGGAGAGATGAACATGAATAATGAATGAGTGCTGTGAAGGGTGAAGCTGCATACATAAGTGCTAATCAAGGTAACAAGGAACAGGTGTAAGTGATCAATGCAGATTTAATAATATTGAGTTCTTTTTCTAAATGATCTGGATGTAAAGGTGTGGTACTGTATATCAGACAGGTAATGTTTCATGCTATATGGAAAGACTATAAAAAAACACCCCATTAGTTTGGAATTCCCATTTGAACGCTCAAGGCCTTCTTTTAAGCCAACAACAACATCAATCTGAAGAATAATGAATGTAAACACTGCATCATTCATTAGTTTGCACCTTCAGGTGTCAGGACACATGATCTCTGCACCTTTTTTCACATTCAGTCTTGTGCACTTCACTCATCATCCCATGTTTGTCCTACTAACGTGATTGTTGTTGTTTTTCATGGTCCTGGTCTTCATTGTCAGGTTAAGGGTTGTGTTACTTTGGTATTTTGAGTTCTTTAGACAAGTTATTAACTTTTTACTCTTTTTTATATATCTTTTGTTTACTTCACTTGCATCCATTGTTACTGTATTTCTTAACATCCTTATTTCAGTTTAAATTTAAGATCTGCTCTCTGTTCACTAAAGTTTCTCGGATTCCTTAAGGTCTGTAAATGTTGCTGATCAGCCAGGATGGGTTTGTGCTGTTAAATGCAGAACTGAAATCAATAAAAAGCAAGCTCACATGATTTCCTTGCCTTTTGTCTAGATGCGCCAAGGTAGCATGCAGGACATGGGATATTGCAACATCAGTATATCTGCTATATCATTAGATATAGTACTGGGTCTTTGTTAGGAAAAAGGATATGAAGTCTTTGACTAGCCTTTCAAAGTACTTCTTAGTTATTTAAGTAAGTGGTGGGCTTGTTCCAGACATACACTGATGCTGATGAATACTTGATTCCATTTGGACCAACATCTTTCTGTATGTATTCACATTCCACAACTCTTGCCTGGCTTTCTTCTTTATCCAGCATGCAACATGTTCAGTAAATCGTTCCATCATTCCACTATGCTAATTTACTAATGCTAGTCAAAAATGTAACCCCCCCCTAATGTGCAAAGTTTTGTCCAAATTCTCTTTGGACAAAAATGTGTTCTGTAGGTAACATTACCACCGTGTACCATAAATCCAGTGTGCACACTGGCTCAACACAACGCACAGTGATAACATAACAGCATTGAGGCATTTCAATCAATTTTATCGATCCAAGCTGTAGTGATGTATATTATTACATTATGACAGATCATTTATCTTCAGTAAGCACAATATTTGGGCCAGGGTGGCTTTGGATCAGGAGCATACAGTCTGAAATTTAGTTCGAACATTTGAACAAATGAATGTTGGAGGAAACCCGGAGGAAAACCCGAACAAGTAGCAAAATTTTAGGATCATATATGAAAGAAGTATGGACCTTCTACAATGATGATGTCACAGAATTTGTATAGAATTTTTTTATTAGTATCCTGAGCTGTACACACATAAAAAAAACCCCACACATCTTGACTTTAAATAGCATGAATATAATCAATATAATTAAATGTATCTTATATTATAACAAATGCAAGATTATTAAAACATACATTTCTAACCTTTTCTACTGAATTAATGTAAACTTTAGATTTTCTTAAGACTGCAAATAATCTTCCTGGAACACGTCATCATAAAATTAGTATTTACTTGGTATGCATCTCATTGAATATTTAGTCTCTATTATAATATTATAACTTACACTGTTCTGGGAAGATGTTCCACTAGATTTTGAGGGTTGTGTACTTATGGAGATTTGTGCTCATTTACAAACAAGGGCATTAGTAGTACTATAAGTCAGGTACTAATGTAGGTGAAAAGGCCTGGGGCTTCTCCCATTAGGGGTCGCCACAGCGGATCTTCCGCATGTTTGATTTGGCACATGTTTTTACGCTGGATGCCCTTCCTAATGCAACCCTCCCCATTTATCTGGGCTTGGGACCGGCACTAAAAGTGGCTGGGGTTGGTTCCCTGACCGGGGATCGAACCCGGGCCGCAGCGGTGAAAGGGCCGCATCCTAACCACTAGACCACCATCCCAAATGTGTCTAATAGGGTGGAGGTTGTAACTCTATAGCAGGAGATCTTTGATTCCAACCCATATCAATTAAATTTTTACAGAGCTGGCTTTGTGCACAGGGATATGCTGGAACAGGTTTGAGTCTCTTGTTTAAGTGAAGTGAAGTTCAAGTGAAGGAAAAATTGAATTGTGGCAGTGGGCATGTGACCACACCACATTAATGCTACTGCTGCCAGAGACATCCTATAGATCAGGGTTCACCAACTTGGTGTCTTCACATAGATTCATATTATTAAATATTAATAATACCATATAGTAAAAGGTAAATTGAGTAAATTTGTTATTTCAGATCAAACTGAAAACTGTGTGTATCAAACTGGTAGCTTTTCACATTAATCAGTATCAAAGAAGAAGCTCTCAGTTTCAAAAAGGTTGGTGACCCCTACTATAGATATTATAGTGGGCCTCCAACTTTTTGGTCACAGTTTGGGAAGGAACCACATATAACTGAGACAATACATCCCAATATTTTGTCCATAAAGTGTAGGTTTAATAAACTTTGCTTTTATTGTAATAATAAATAGTAATACACTTGTTAGATCAGTTGAACTCTTTTAAATATATTTTTACAGTACAGTGTTTGCAGTTTTCCCTGTTTAGGTTTTTACTGTCATTCCGAACACATACAGTACAGTACACATTAACATGAAAAAAAGTTTCCCCTGAACCAAGGTGCTACATAAAACAACATAAATGAACAAAAATTAAAACGAAACGGAACCACATAAAACTTATTAGGACACTACATAAGACAGAGAGAGACAGTAGACACAGTGACACTAAAGCAAAGAAGATGTGTGATTGTGTAGTTGAATTTGTCTGTATAAAAACAAATTCCCAAGCTGAGAAGTCGGCTGGTGTGCAGAAGTAAACTGTAAGACAGTCTGTTTTGCTTCACCTTTTTCAAGATGGCAGGAGAGTGAATAGTGTGTAAGGGGGTGATATACTTTACAATACTAAATGCAGTACATGTGTGTAAAATGCAGTGGTGGACAGTAACAAATTAAATGTAATTCCTTACTGTACTTAAGTAGTTTTTTCTTTTATTTGTACTTTATTTAAATATTTCCAATTGGATGAGATTTTTACTTTAACTTCACTACATTTCAAAGTCAAATATCTTACCTACTACATTTAGCAAAATCAGTTGTTCCTTTTTATTTATGAGCAGATAAAAACTGGTCAATCACGCAGCAAGCCACCAATCAGGGTGGAGCGTACGCTCTGTTTTAAACTTGTTTTGATTGGCGCTTGGCAGTTGGCAGAGGGCATTTTTTACATGGGGCGTCCACGGAAAAAAAAAAAAATAATTGTTTTGTTTTTAATTTTTTTTACTGCTTGTTTGCACGATCGCGTCAATTATTATATCATGTCACAGTCAATGAACCTGGTTGGTACTCAGAGTGTGCACAAACCGCCTGGAGAAGTTCCCTCACTCATACACTCAGGAAGGAGGGCCGGGGTATCAGTAAGGAGAGCTGAATCTAAATTAAAATTATGGATGACTAAAAAAGGTTTAAACCCTCAGGAGCCCAATTCAGAAAAAAGAGGAAAGAATAAGGTGAGAAACGTGCAAAAGATCTATCACTTAGCTTGCTATGAGGATAATATAAGCTAATGCAATTAATGAAATAGGCTAAAAACTTTATTTCACTTAGGTCATGCTGTTGCCTGCTCTGCTTTATTTATTATTTTGCAATATTTATTTTAGTTTGTATAACATTATAATTTATAGTATGTAGTTTATCATAATGTGTGTAGCAACAAAACAATTACAGCCTCACTAGTCTAGATAGATTGTAGTTAAAATAGCACTTATGGATTTGTTTACCTTTAAATGAGCTGATGTCATAAAGGTTTTCTTCTGTGATTGTACTGAATAGGTCCTGAACTGAATTTCACTAAGGGGAATCTCCAGTGCAGATGAAATTTAAAAGACATATATTATAAGAAGCTGTTGTTGGAGCTGTGATTATCACAAATGTTGAGCTATTTTATGAGTTGCTCAGTAACTCCTAGTTTTATAACCATAATGACCGTATAAGACTGTAGAAAAAACATTACTTATCACACACTCCAGTGCTGAAAGATTTATGATCAAACTCTTGATGTCACCCAAATGAGGATGGGTTCCCCTTTTGAGTCTGGTTCCTCTCAAGGTTTCTTCCTCATAACATCTAAGGGAGTTTTTCCTTGCCACAGTCGCCATGGCTGCTCATCAGGGATAAATACACACCATTCACCTTAACTGTTGATTTCTGTAAAGCTGCTTTGAGACAATGTCTGTTGTGAAAAGTGCTATAGAAATAAACTTGACTTGACTTGACTATAAGGATATAGATGTTGTATATATCTTATGGCTACAATTAGCCGAGGAGTTGTATAGAGTTAGGTCATTGTGTGGTTTACCCAAGGCGTCATTCAAGCTAAAACCTTCATTGCCACTTGATGGTACCTACTTATCACCAACATACAGTTCAGCATCAGTTCAACATCAAACTTGCCACATCACCCGTGGCCTTTTTTGTGTGTGTGTGTGTTTTTTTAAGTAGTTGAAAAGGAGGTTTTGGGCTCTTAATCATTTTAATAATTTCATTGGTCTTTTTACATAAAAGTTGAATAAACTCAAAAATGATAATAGGAACATTATATCCATTATAAATCATAGTACTTTGGATACTTAAGTGCATTTGCTGGCAAATACTTTTGTTTTTACTAAAGTGAAAGTTTAAAGGGACACTTTTACTTTTACAGGAGTAATAGTTTACTGAGTGTTTCTCTACTTTAACTCAACTGCATGGTTTGTGTACTTCATCCACCACTGCTTATCCACAATACTAATAGTTATCTCATTTATACACCTGAGCAGTTAACTTTCCGACTTGTTCCGAGGGTAAATATACTTATTGTATATTGGAAATAAAATAACTTACATATCTGACTGTAGCATGTATCTGAATTTCCCTGGTATATCTTGTATACAGTTTTTCATTCCGTCCTCTTTTTGATAAAACGTGCATGCTCTGCTGTTTTTCTCAGAATTCTCTGATCCTGATTTAGTAGAACATCCAGAACCTCTCAAACTCCCCTGTGAAGCAATCACGAGCGCTCTTACGAGATTATGAATCTTGATGAATTGCTTTCTTCTGCATGTAACAAAAGGAGCCAATTACATCACTCTGATTTCTCTTCCCAGAGCTTTATTTCGGCAGAGTGTACACTTCTGTTCCCCGTAGGCATCAGAGAAATTGTGAAAACCACTAACACTTGATATTGACTCGCTGACTCATTGAGTCATCACATTCCTCTGTGTGTTCTTTATTATCTCCGCTACTGTCCATAAGAACACACTGCCTGTGTGTATCATTTGATCGTATATTGTGTGAGCATTGCTTGAGGAGTCTAATCTCCTTCTCTCCCTTTCTCTCCTTCTCTCTCTCTCCGTCGAGTTATACATACGCCTGAGGTACCGGTGACCAGTATTCCTGTCTTTTTCTTCTCTTTGGATCTGCATGATTTATCTTGAAGCCCTTTCGGTGCATCTGGGGATGGGTCCACCTCAACAACCTGTAGATCCATAAAGTTCTTTTTCAAATCGGATTCCTCTCAACGTTTCTTCTTAATACCATCTTAGCGGGTTTTATTCCTTGCCACAGTCACAGTCAGAGATAAAGTGTTTACAAAGTTGTATAAAAGTGTTTACTGCCTATAAAGTTGTTCCTTATAATTATACTGTATGTTTATCCCTTATGAGCAAAATCCATTACCATTTATAAAGTATATAAAATCTTCACTGCCTATCGATGGTGCAGATTTTAGCACAGTGCTTTTATTCCTAGTTAATTTTGCCACAGTACTGAATACAGATCTAAGATTGTGCTTGTGAGCTTCGATTTTCGATGGGCAGAAAAATATGCTGATGTAGCAGCATCAAGAGCTTTTCTATAACTTCGAAAACTATCCTTTCATGCTATTTGCAATACTCTTAATTTATGCCAATTAAGTTCTAATTTCCGAGTACTTTGTTTTAAGGTGTGAGTATGATCATAATTCCAGGCTGTTCATTTTTTCTATCTAATTATTTAAATTTTAAGGGGGCACTACATTATCTGGAGCAGGGGTGCACACACATTTGGTGTTTAAAATACCCAAGTCAAAAGGATATATATACACTGCTCAAAAAAATTAAAATAAAAATTGAAATGTGCTGACAACAAAATCACACAAAAATTATCAATGAAAATCTAATTTATTAACCCATGGAGGTCTGGACTTGGAGTCGCACTCAAAATTTAAGTGGAAAAACACACTACAGGCTAACCCAACTTTGATGTAATGTCCTTAAAACAAGTCAGAATGAAGCTCAGTAGTGTGTGTGGCCTCCACGTGCCTGTATGACCTCCCTACAACGCCTGGGCATGCTCCTGATGAGGTGGCGGATGGTCTCCTGAGGGATCTCCTCCCAGACCTGGACTAAAGCATCCGCCAACTCCTGGACAGTCTGTGGTGCAATGGGGTGGTTTGGTGGATAGAGCGAGACATGATGTTCCAGATGTGCTCAATTGGATTCAGGTCTGGGGAATGGGCGGGCCAGTCCATAGCATCACTGCCTTTGTCTTGCAGAAACTGCTGACACACTTAAGCCACATGAGGTCTAGCATTGTCTTGCATTAGGAGGAACCCAGGGCCAACCGCACCATCATATGGTCTCACAGGGGGTCTGAGGATCTCATCTCGGTACCTAATGGCAGTCAGGCTACCTCTGGTGAACACATGGAAGGCTGTGCGGCCCTCCAAAGAAATGCCACCCCGCACCATTACTGACCCACTGCCAAACCGGTCATGCTGAAGGATGATTCAGGCAGCAGATCGTTCTCCACGGCATCTCCAGACTCTGTTACATCTGTCACGTGCTCAGTGTGAACCTGCTTATATCTGTGAAGAGCACAGGGTGCCTGTGGGGAATTTGCCAATCTTGGTGTTTTCTGGCAAATGCAAAACGTCCTGCACGGTGTTGGGCTGTAAGCACAACCCCCACCTGTGGACATCGGGCTCTTATACCACCCTCATGGAGTCTGTTTCTGACCGTTTGAGCAGACACATGCACATTTGTGGCCTGCTGGAGGTAATTTTGCAGGGCTCTGGCAGTGCTCCTCCTGTTCCTCCTTGCACAAAGGCAGAGGTAGCGGTCCTGCTGCTGGGTTGTTGCCCTCCTACGGCCTCCTCCACGTCTCCTGATGTACTGGCCTGTCTTCTGGTAGCGCCTCCATGCTCTGGACACTACGCTGACAGACACAGCAAACCTTCTTGCCACAGCTTACATTAATGTGCCATCCTGGATGAGCTGCACTACCTGAGCCACTTGTGTGGGTTGTAGACTCCGTCTCATGCTGCAGAACCACTCCTTAATTGGGGTGTCTTGCTAATTGCCTATAATTTCTACCTGTTGTCTATTCCATTTGCACAACAGCATGTGAAATTGATTGTCAATCAGTGTTGCTTCCTAAGTGGGCAGTTTGATTTCATAGATGGGTGATTGACTTGAAGTTACATTGTGTTGTTTAAGTGTTCCCTTTATTTTTTTGAGCAGTGTATATACAGTACAGACCAAAAGTTCATATATATTATATATACAGTACAGACCAAAAGTTTGGACACACCTGCTCATTCAAAGAGTTTTTTTTATTTTCATGACTATGAAAATTGTAGAGTCACACTGAAGGCATCAAAACTATGAATTAACACATGTGGAATTATATACATAACAAAAAAGTGAACTGAAAATATGTCATATTGTAGGTTCTTCAAAGTAGGCATCAAGAGAATGCCAAGAGTGTGCAAAGCAGTAATCAAAGCAAAAGGTGTCTACTTTGAAGAACCTACAATATGACATATTTTTAGTTGTTTCACACTTTTTTGTTATGTATATAATTCCACATGTGTTAATTCATAGTTTTGATGCCTTCAGTGTGAATCTACAATTTTCATAGTCATGAAAATAAAGAAAACTCTTTGAATGAGAAGGTGTGTCCAAACTTTTGGTCTGTACTGTATATCTACACAGTATCTCAAAAGTGAGTACACCCCTCACATTTTAGCAATCTTTTTATTATTTGTTCTCAAGTGACAAATCTATAGAAAACTTGGATATATTTTAGAGTAGTCAGTGTGCAGCTTGTGTAGCAGTACAGATTTACTGTCCTCTGAAAATAACTCAACATACAGCAATTATTGTCAAAATTGCAGGCAACAAAAGTGAGTACACCCAAAGTGATAACAGCTGTACTTTTACACACATTTATGGTCACTACCTCACCCTGATGACTTGCACTGAATAAAGTCAGCCATGGATGTATAGTCCAGACAGTAGCTGCTGGTAGCCAGCCTCGAGCACACTTCCAAATGATCATCAGTCATAGTGGAACAGTATTTGGACTTTATAACCTTTATTTGGGAAAAGGCTGACTTTCGTAAATAAGTGTAATCACTTCACTCGAGATCGATGTATTGGGCACCATTAGTTGTAGCGGAACGTTGATTCTAGACATTCAGTAGCCCAGTCAAGCTCTTCAGGGTCAAACTGTGCCTGCACACCAATCGCTAACCATGAATCAAAGTACAGGAAGCACACAGATCACATTTATGTCCCGACACACTTACACACACACACATGTGGCACAGGAAGGAAGCAGTCTTATTTTTAGAGCACCTCTTATGAACAGGTGGCTGCCCTCGAAAACTCTCGAAATGCAGAGACGAGAGAACGTGAAGCAGCCTAATGCAGCACTGATGTGGGTGATGATGAAAAAGAGGTCTTTAAACTAAGGCATTGTTTGGTGCTGTCTGTTCTGTGTGCTGAAAATATAACAGAATCATACAATTTTTCATTTTTTAATGGCCATTTGTATTGGTTTTTAAGAAACAAAAACTCTAATTATGTAAGATTGTGGGTCTATGCTGCCAATGTGATGCCATCTATTAAATGGCATGTTATAATCTGTTATCAATAAGGATCAATAGAACAGCTTGGGCAACTTGGAGATCACATGGTGGTATCTCCTGGACACAATTACATATATAGTAGACACCATTATGACCTCATTAAGCATGTAGAATTGTTTGGTGTGGTTTCTGAATTAATGATAACCACAAACACACTACATAGTGGAAATTATTTAATAGCTAACAGCTAATGGTTTTTAATGGTTATTTTAGTAGAAACAGAGCAGGGCTATTAGTGGCCTTAAATACATTCAGAAATCTTAATTTCAGTATTTGGATCGGACATGAATCAGTGTCAGGATGACAAAAAACTAAAACATCCAAACAAAACGAGACAAGCCATAAATATGGACTTTGGTCTTGTCTCTGAGGACATGCACCAAATATTATTAGATGAACTATAAACCCAGGTGGAAGGGACTTGATCCTGATCTTGGATTACAAACTGCATAGATGTTTACCTTGTCCCTAGGTGTGAATGTGTGTTTATACTAGCATTTTTTTTTTACTTTTACATTTACGGTATTTATTGTACAGACACCCTTATCCAGAGCGACATCCAATTATCTTATTCATGCAACTGAGCAGTTGAGGGTTAAAGGCCTTGCTCAAGGGCCCAGCAGTGGCAGCAATATGGTGCTGGGATTTAAGCTCATGACCTTTTGATCAGAAGTCCAACATCTTTCTTATTCTCATTCAGGCATCTTCCTATCTGTCATTCAGTGTTTCTTGGATAGGCTCCGATTCCATTGTGACTAATGATCAAATCACTGAAAATGAAGGAATAAAGATTGTGTAGGATATTTATTTAGAACTGACCACATTTTCTGTGTTTGCGTTTGTATATTCACTGATCTCTGCATGCTTTTTGTGTTATGTTCCACTTTTTTATAATCAACCATTCTGTAATAATGCATTCAGCAGCATCGACACGCTCCTTGTGTTTCCAGGAGCTGCATTCAACCCACTATGAGTCATAAAACGATAATTAATATGTCCTGATAGTCACTATGACTCATTGTGATTCAATGACTAGACACCTATTCATTTGTATTTACGTTGATTTGTTTGCCAGATTTTTTCACAAAGCATCGAAATTCAGTCTAGAATAGCTTTGCGCTGTGGAGGATTTAAACAGGATATATACAAATAAACCATCTCCCCCTTTACACCAATGGGGGGCAAGTTGACCCTCACATACTTCTCGGACACACCTGACTTCCTCATACAATACCACAACTCCTCTCTCCACTCTGTCGTACGCTTTCTCTAAATCCACAAATACAAAATGCAACTCCTTCTGTCCTTCTCTATACTTCTCCATCAACATTCTCAAAGCAAATAATGCGTCTGTGCTGCTCTTCCTCGGCATGAAACCATACTGTTTCTCACAGATGGTCACCTCTTCTCTCAGCCTGGCTTCCACTACTCTTTCCTATAACTTCATGTTGTGACTGATCAACTTAATTCCCCTGTAGTTACTGCAGGTCTGCACATCTCCCTTATTCTTAAAGATCAGTACCAGCACACTCCTTCTCCATTCCTCAGGCATCCTCTCACCTTCCAGAATCTTGTTAAACAATTTAGTTAAAAACTCCACTGCATCTCTCCTAAACATCTACATGCTTCTATCAGTATGTCATCTGGTCCAACTAACTTTCCACTCTTCATTCTCTTAATCGCTGCTCTCACTTCCTCCTTACTAATCCTATCCACTTCCTGCTTCACTAACTCCACATCATCCAACCTTCTCGCTCTCTCTCATTTTCCTCGTTCAACTTACATTTATCTCCTTTATACACCAATCAGTTAATTTGGTTAATGGTCCTAAAGCTTGGTGTTGCTAAGTTTTAAACTCACCACCTTCTGATCAGAAGTCAACAACATAATCATTGAGCTAACACTTTCCTTGTAGTAGTAGTAAGTGTTAGGTTGGTAGATGATGGTGTGTTATATGTAGGAGGCGGTAGCTTTGGAGTTAATAGAGGTGTCTTAAATGTTTTTCAGATCCAATAGCCCTTATTCGGTAGAGACATGGGGCATTAAGCCCCCGATACAAAATGTGTCAAACATAGTCACTGATATTAATAGAAATCATATCACACTATTTATGTTAAAACAATACACCATTGTCTGTATATTTTTATATATTTTCAATTATTTCATAACAAACATATATTTTACAATTAAAATCACATTTTATTGATTTTTTTTCACAATTGTCTTTTATTTTAATAGATTTGCAGTTTCATTTATTTTCCCTTTACTATCAGGTGGACTATTGTACATTTACATGAACTTCAGCTTTAATTTTCATAGAACTTAACATTTAATTTTACTGTCAGGTGGAAAATTATACATTTACATGAACATCAGCTTTATGCCTAAAATAACTTTAAAGTATTATAATAATAGAACTTTAATAGAGCTTTAATGTAAAATAATATAAAAATCTTTGATGTTTTTAATCGCTGACTTTTTTTTTACAAAAAAAAATATTGGTGACTCAACAATAATTAGCCCTTCAGTACCACCATGGACCCACTGTTGAAGACCTCTGCAAGACCCTGAGCAAGGCCCTTAATCCTGTAGCTGCTCAGTTATAAGAATGAGATTTCCCTAAACAAGGGTGTCTGCTAAATGCCATAAATTCAATGTAGATATGGGGGTAGGATTTGGCAAAGTTGGTTGAAAGATTGTGTTTAAAAAGAGCAAAATGTCAAATACCAACCATGTCTTGGTTGATTGGTTGGTTTATTTTCATGAAAAATTGTGTCACTTTAAATATTTTTTCAAGATCCAATAAGGTCCTCTGGAAGTCACTGGTTTTTGAGCATACACAATTCTGATCCTTAGGACAAGTCCTAAACTGGTGTGCTACATTGCTGCACCAGTATTAATTAAGTTTAATAAAACCAGTTTCAAATGTATGTTCTTATTAAACATGTAGGACTGAAAAAAATTCCAATTTACACAGTGAGTCAAAAGCCTTACTTTAATGCCTTTAATATCTCAATTTCCCTTCTGTACAGCCGCATTAAATCTCTTGATCCCCGCTCTTATGCTTGATTCATATCAAGGCCAAACACAGCTCTTAGATTTCACTTTTTAAAGCAGCCCGAGGGAGTCTATGATAACAAAAAAAAATGCATGATAGAAATGTTTATGTTTCAGCACTGGCTCCTCGAGGCTACAGGTCAGAGGCTTTTCCTAACATGTCAAAAAGAGAACAAAATACATGCAGGAGGATTAAAAAGATTTCCTGCATTATTTAAACATTGGGTGATGAGGCACAGGTTTTTAAAATCCAGTTAATAAATTTGTATAGTGTTGAACAGAAACACTTTAATCCAAGGCTTGTTTAAAACACAAGGAGACAAAGGGACTAGGAGACATAATGTAGCAAGACAACTAGGTTTATGCTAATGGGAGTATTATTAGCCTTTAGCACCATTCACTGATGCGTAACTAGTTTTATATATATATATATATATATATATATATATATATATATATATATATATATATATATATATATATATATATATACATACACGAAAAAACGCACCTCACCTGTGTTCTAAGCTGCACGCCATCGGGAGAAAAAAAGTTTTTTTAAACGCACAACGATGCCAAAAGATAAACTTCTGAGAGAAATAGTTGTGAAAGGAAGGAGGAAGACAGTGAACAATGACTTTCTTGGTAGGCTACTGTTTAGATACAAGCCGTTGTAACGTGTTGAGTCTGGGTCATGGGAGAGCTCGCTGACTCCAGTTGCAACAGAAATCATATAAGCACAGACAGGTTTCCAAAACACGTGCTTTTTTATTTTTCTTGGCAACAGCGCTACGGGTTAGTCAAAGTAACTTAGAAATGAGCATCAGAAAATAATAAGGACATATTCCTCAGTCTTACACACACACAGTAATAGCGGAAAAATGCAGTGCCAGGCTATTCCCAAAATACCGCTATGCTCCTAAAGGAAGCACAAAATATTTCACCCATTACACCGTGTAACAGACACTGTCTTTCGTTAAAGCCTGTGTAAAGTTCATTAGTTTCAGTGTAGACCTCCACTACACTCTTACTATGCGGCTTATAGACAGGTGCGGCTTATTTATGTTTAAAATAATAATATTTGTAAAATTCAGTGGGTGCGGCTTATATATGGGTGCGCTTAATAGTCCGGAAATTACGGTACAAATATAAATTTAGTGTTCCCTCATTTTAGAAGCTGAAATCTTTCTAGACAAAAAGCTGTTGGTAAAATCATTGCAGTTACACTCTGTAAATTGTCAAACATACTGACTGTTTTATTGTTAAGCAATGCCTGTAGGTTAGATGCTTGGTTAATGGGGAGCTGGTAGCTATGTGGTTAAGGCACTGGAGTTTGGATCTGAAGGTCATCTAACTGAGCAGCACCGTTGTTCCTACATCTCTCAAAACAACGACCAACAATCCCGTGCCGAAGAAGTCTACAGTCTCCTGCCTCAGTGATCGTCCCATCGCGCTCACACTCATCAAGATGAAGTGCTTCGTGAGGCTCATTATAAGGCACATCAAGACCCAGCTTCCACCTTCACTGGACCCCATGCAGTTCGCGAAAACCGCTCCACGGACGATGCCATCTCCACGACCCTTTATTTGTCCCTCACCCACCTAGACAACAGGGACTCAAACGAATGCTGTTCATAGACTTTAGCTCAGCATTCAACACAATCATCCCTCAGCACCTGATTGAGAAGCTGAGCCTACTGGGCCTGAACTCCTCCCTCTGTAACCGGATCCTGGACTTCCTGACTGGGAGACTTCAGTTAGTCCGGATCGGAAACAGCATCTCCAGTTCTACAGAGGGACCATTGAGAGCATCTTGAGCAGCTGCATTGCTGCCTGGTTTGGGAACTGCATCGTCTCGGCTTGCAAGACCCTCAGGAGGATAGTAAAGGACAGCTGAGAAGATCATCAGTTTCATCATCATTTCGCTGTGTACTGCATCAGCTATATATGGTTGAAATGACAATAAAAGCTACTTGACTTGACTTGAGTTCAAATCCCAGCCACAACAAGCTGGACACCTGGACCCCTGAGCAACGTCCTTAACCCCATAACTGCTCAGTTGTACAGTATAAATGAGATAAATTTAAGTCACTTATATTTACAAAACTTTGTAATGTTCATCATTCAAGGAGATAAAATCTTGGGTCAATAACAACTTTATTGTGTCCCTTTGTTTTTATCTCCCAATAAACTTTCCTTGAATTTGTTTTGATTATGCTGAATTTTACTTGCATGTCAGGATTATGGACCATTACCAAGCAGTCATTGCACTTTTAGTCAGGATCGCATACCACTAATGAGCATTGTCACCTTGATTAGCACATGTATATAAGTCAAGTGGTGGAAAAAGTACACAAACCATGTAGTTAAGTTAAAGTAGTGATACAGTATGTAAAATGTGACTCCAGTAAAAGTAAAAGTGTCCCTTCACTTGAGTAAAAGTACATAAGTATTTGCCTTCAAAGGTACTTAAGTATCCAAAGTACTATGATTTATTATGGCTATAATGTTCCTATTATTACTTTTGTCACAAGACTTTTTACTTAAACAACTCAGTTTATGTGAAGATGTTACTCTCAGCACAACAATCTATTAATATAATGATATTAATGAGTCAAACACTGGTATCTATTACAATTATCATGAGCCCAAAATATTATTTTCAACTACTTACAAAAAAAGTGTAAATAAGGCTACGGGTGTTGTGGTGAGTTTGAGTCAGTAGTTTCTTCTATCATTTATTCCTCTCAAAATGTTCTGCTTGCTGTTGAATTGATGCTGAACTGTATGTTCCTGATAAGTAGATACAACAAGCGCCAATCAGAACAAACTCAATACAGAACTTTTTATCCACTCATAATTGAAACGGAACAACTGATTAAAAAATTTTGTTAGGTTAAAAAGTAGGATATTTGATTTTGAACTGTAGTGAAGTTAAAACTCTTCCCAAATGGAAATGCGTCAGTAAAGTTAAGATCCGTAAAAAAGATATTTAAGTACAGGAACTGATTGCATTTACTTTGTTACTGTATACCAATGAATAAGTACTTTATTTTACATTAGCTTTGTCTCTAGCAGCTTTCTCAGGTTTGTGTTTTGTTGTTGCTAAGCATTTCAGTTTGTATCAACTATTTCTGTTCACTTTGAACAATAGGAATATCTTTATATAGATCTGTTCCCTGATTTTTACATGACATTAAGTATGAAATGTACTGTAGAAATAAACTGTTGTCAGAATTATGGATCGAGGCTACATCTCCCAGCAGCCACTGCTTCCATGTCTTGGTCAAATGTCACACACACTTGTTTTTTGCCACCTTGATTAGCACTTGTATATAACCTTTCACACCACTCTTTGTCTTATGTTTGTCTTTCCATCATTATTATTGTTTTGCCAGCAGTTATGTATAGGCTCGGATTTGTTTCATGCTTGTTTATGTTTCGACTCATTATGTGTTTCATTAGTAGTGTTTGTTTTGTCTGTCAGCACATCGAAGTTCATCAAGGTAAATTTTCATTTTAGCCTTGGTTTGTTTATGAATTCAGGTACAAGAACCTAATTGGACAAGAACCTTTTGGATTGTTGAATATTTCAATTATTTCAATTTCTCTCACAATTATTTACATTTACGGCATTTTGGCAGATGCCCTTATCCAGAGCGACTTACAACTGAGCAGGGGAGGGTTAAGGGCCTTGCTCAAGTGGCAGCTTGGTGGGGGTGGGATTTGAACCTGTGAGCTTCCAATTCAAACTCCAATGTTTTAACCAATTAGCTACTGTGAGTTTACCTTTATTTAACCAGGAGGTCCCATTGAGATTCAGAATCTCTTTTACAAGAGAGACCTGGCCAAGGTAGCAGCCAAATCACAACAAATGCATACATACCAAACACCAAAATACATTTTCACAATAAAAGTAGTACAGAATATTAAAAATAAAAATATAAAACACAATGAGACTCTTAAGAAAAACAAGAACATGTCTCCATCACAACACTCTTTATAGTAGTTTTAAATTCATTTAAGGACATAAGGGTTTCTAACTTTAGCTCTTTTTGTAGATTATTCCACCCCCAAGGTGCTAAATAAGAAAAGGCAGTTTTTCCCAAATCGGTTGTTACTCGTGGCACATTAAAAAGCAACCACTTTGAGGAGCGTAGCTGATAGGTACCAGAGCAAACAGAGAGTAGGTTACAGAGGTACAGTGGAAATTTGCCAAGTATAGCTTTATAAATAAAGATATACCAGTGCTGTTGTCTACGAATTTTAAGTGATGTCCAACCAACTAAATCATAAAGAATGCAGTGATGGGTAAGGGACTTTGTATTTGTTATGAATCGTAGTGATGCATGGTAAACTGAATCTACATGACGCAGGATGGAAAATGCAGCATGCATGTACAATATATCTCCATAATCAATGACAGGCAGAAAAGTAGCTTCCTCAAGTTTCTTCCTAGCACTAAAAGTAAAGCAAGATTTGTTTCTGTAATAGAAGCCGAGCTTGACTTTAAGTTTCTTAACTAAAGCAGTAATATGTTCATTGAAGGAAAGCTTATCATCTATCCATATCCCCAAGTACTTGTATGAAGACACTCTTTCAATTGATTTCCCATCTAATGACAAAATGCCACAATTGCCGAGTAGCTGTACTAACCAGCTTTCTATTTTATATAAAGGTTATCTGCACCTTCATTCACTTTGTATATGTTATGCATGACAATAAGTCTCTTAGTTTCAGGAAGTGTATGTCCATTCTATGATAGATAACACTCTCTAAAAAGTGCTCACAGAGCTTGGATGTATGCATCGGGTTATTGTCTATATTTATGTTCGAGTTGCAAGCAGTAAGCAGCAGTCCAGAAAGAATTGCAAGGTATGAAAAGGTAGCTATGTAGATTCATTATTAAGATAGCCTGGTGAAATGGACATGAGTAAAGTGGAAGTGGTGCTTTAACAACAATTCTCTCATACTGGCCACTGGATGTTCAAAATGCACCTCATGGCAAAGACTCTCTGAGGATTTGAAAATTAGAATTGTTGCTCTCCACAAAGAAGATCAATAACATCCTGAACCTAATTTACAGTACAGTGGCCAGGGTCATAAAGAGGTTTTCCTTTTAGAACAGACCTCACAAGGGTCTATCAAATAAGTCGAGTCTTCGTGCTGTGCGTCAAGTGCAGAAGCCAGCTTCAAAAAACAGATACCTTAGTGCTGCCAGCTTTCTTTTAGTGGTTACAGAAGCAGAAGGTCCACTTCTTAGTGCTCGGACAATACAACGCACACTGCAACAAGTTGGTTTGCATGGCAGAAGGAAGCCTCTTCTGAAGCTGGCTCACAAGAAAGCCTGCAAACAATTTGCTGAAGACAACCTGTCCAAGCATGAATGACTGAAACCATGTCCTGTGGTCTGATGAAACTAAGATAAAGTTGTTTGGCTCAGATAGAGTAGAGCATGTGTGGTGATGCACTTGAGAGGAGTACCAAGAAATTTGTGTCTTGTCTACAGTCAAACATGGTGGTGGCAGCATCATGGTCTGGGGCTGCATGAGTGCTGCTGGTACTTGGTTGCTGCGGTTCATTGAAGGAAACATAGATTCCAACATGAGAACGACCCAAACACACCGGCAAGATGACAACTGCCTTGCTGATGAAACTGAAGGTGAAAGTGATTGAGTGGCCAAGTATGTCTGCCTATATGTATGTCTGAGGAGGCACAATTGAGATGGTTTGGACATGTGCAGAGGAGTCACATGGGGTATATCGATAGGAGAATGCTGAGGATGGAGCCGAAGAGGAAGGATGAAAAGAGGAAGACCAAGCAACCTCTAACAGCTGAAAGAAGAAGAAGTATAGTATAGTATAGTATAGTATAGTAAAGATACTATATAATACCATTCCTTTTAAATGTGTGGGTCCAAATCCAGCAGATACTCGATTGGACTAAAAACTGTCAATTTTCAATCTCTTTGTCTTGTTCCATAAACCATTTCTAAACAATTTTAACACGGCATGGAGCATTATCTCACAATGAAAATGTGTACATATTTTGTAACAATGTCTAAGTAGGTGGTACATCAATACATTAGAGATGGCAAAAGTACACACATCCTTAACTAAAGTAGAAGTACAGATACTCATGTTTTAAAAGATTTTGGTAAAAGGTGAAGTACTGACACAACTTTTTTATCCAAGTTAAGTTTTCCTATTTCCCACAGTGTATCCTGGTGGAAGAGTGATTCATCAAACCAGGCCTTCTTGTTTTGTTGCTCCATCGATAAGGATAAGCTCATCTGTCAAATGCTATAATTGTATATGTTATCATTATAAGCAGTGATCATCCTTCCAATGGTGTGTACTTGATAACAATGTTCAGGTAGGTGGTACATGTCAAAGTGACATACACATGAATGCTAGAACCTAAGGTTTCCTAGCAGAACATCACCCAGACATCACACTGACTCTTCTGGCTCACCGATTTCCCATTGTGCATTCTGTTATAGTTTTTCCTCAGGTAAGCAATACACACACACACACACACACACACACACACACACACACACACCTAGTTGTCCATCAGACAATTTCTCTATGGTTTGGTTCTGAAGCTTATTTACAAGGTGGACAGGTGTCAGAATAGGTTCTCTGACCAGTCTGCAGTGATGCAGCTCCATAGCCAGCCAGGTGTAATATCCCTGACAGCCTCTATTATGTTTTCTTTCTTGTTTAAAAGTAGTCTATTATGTTATTTACATCATTTTCCAAATGCCCTTATCCAGAGGGACTTAAAATGATCCCATTTATACAACTGAGCAGTTGAGGGTTAAGGGCCCAGGAGCAGCAGCTTGCCATTGCTTGGATTTGATCTCATGACCTTGAATGAGAAGTCCAACACTATGACCACTGAACTACCACTTGGACAGCAGCCAATACCTGACCATCACAATTCACATGCAATGCAATGCAGCATTCTGTCTGTATATAACACGAGTGTGGTGCAGTACAATGCTCCAGGGTGTCTGCTCTCCCCAATTTGTCACACAGTATGTATTTCCATGCCAAATGTAATACTATTTCCATAAAGCTTAGTGAGTGTGATTGCACATGCAGGCTGTGAAATATGGGACACACTATGACAAAACTTTGTACGCTGAATGAAACTGAGTGAGTGTGATGTAATGTACAGTAACAGGCGGGCAACTTTGTGTAATGTGTATGCTGACTGCAATGTGTGATGCTTAATGTGGACGCCTTTTTTTAAAGCATGCAAGAGGCAGAATGTAGGCTGTGTCATTTGCGATGCAAAATGAGGGTAATAAATGTGAAAAACCCTCTACGTCACAGCACATCTACAACACTGTTTGGGTGATTGGGATAAATAGGCTAACAAAGATAAACCCAGGGAAAAACCACAAGCAAATATCAATGATCCTTTTTGTATATTCACGTTGTAATGTAGTACATTGGTGGTTCTGTTGTAATGTAGTACAACAGAACCACCAAAGTATGTAAAGGGACAATACCCAGTATAAAGTGTAAGGAAGTGAAGCTGGGCCTGGTTATTTTTTTATCCCAGAATGGAGATTCATGCAGAACCCCAAAGACAGGTGTGTTCTACAAATACAATGTTGAGCTTCTGATTGAAAGTGTATGGGTTCAAATCTCAGCATTATCAAGCTGCCACTGCTGGGTCCTTAAACAAGGCCCTTAATCCTCATTTGCTTGGCTGTATAACTGTAAGTCACTCTGCAATAAAAGTGTGTGTGTGTGTGTGTGTGTGTGTGTATACATATATAAGTAAATAGGCTTGTGTTGAAGGGACACAAAAGGACTATTGGTTTGTTTTTGTGTTCAGTATTTAACACAAGGAAGTGGTAAGGCCCTAGTTTTCTAATCGGAAGGTCGGGGGTTCAAGCCCAAGTATCCCCATGCTGCACCTCGAACGACTCGCTCCTGATTTTGTGAGTTTACCCCTTTACAATCTTGTCCCTGATGTCCTTTGAGAGCTCTTTGGTTTCGCTCATGGTGGTGGAGAGGTCTGAACGGAAGAGGTTGATTCTATAATGGGTGTCTTTTATACACATAATGAGTTGATTAGGGGTTCTTTCTTAAAAGGACAGGACTAATTTGAGTGTGTGGGGGTCAAAATTATTTTTGGTTGAAATGGGATCAAATACTTATTTCACTCGATCGAATACAAATTGAATTTTTGATGGATTTTTTAAAAATATTTTGTCTCTCTCTGTTAAAATAAACCTACCATAGTACATAGTCCTCGACACATGTTAGTGAACAGCCAAAAACAGCTGATTTGTGAGGTTTTATTTCCTAAAATACCAATTAAATTGTACACCTCAACACTACATTAACAATGAACAACACAACAACCTCTTCAACATGCCACAATTAAACAAAGATCAAACAAGCAGATTAAAAAAACAGACAAAACAGTAAAACAATCTCTCAAAAAGGAATCTTCAGTTAACATATACAAAATGACAGTATCAGTACTATTCAATGGACAAATACAGTTAAAGTAAATACTTTCTTTCGGCTTCTCCCATCAGGGGTCGCCACAGCAGATCATCCGCATGTTTGATTTGGCACATGTTTTTACGCTGGATGCCCTTCCTAACACAACCCTCCCCATTTATCCGGGCACACCAATGAAAGTCAAAGAGGTCACAATTATCAGTTCATCATTCTAATGTTGAATGTCAACATTAACTTAAACGCTTGACCTCGATCTGTACGTTGGTTTTTTTTTTCACATTGTTCCACATGTTGTGACAGAACAACTGAACATTAACCATTTCCACTGCGGACTTTACGACGCTGCCCCCTTGTGCATTAGCCGTCTTCAACTCTAGACGACCTGCTTCAACTCGCACACTCGCGGTCGACTTCACATACTTCCACAGTGTACATAACATACCCTAGGGCATCTACTGATGATCAGCGTTTGGCTTTGTTCAGTGCAAGTGCAAAGTTGAAGCACTGCTTAAAAATGGGAAAGAATTCTTTATTAATATAAAACAAACCAAAAAAATGGTTCTTGGTTTGGACAATTTTTTTGTAGAATACAGTAGAAAACACACTTTGATTGACTTTTGCAGTCTGCAATATGTTTTATTTATAAAATCACCACTTTCGCCTACACCAATTTCCCACACTTGTTTCACTGTTTTTTTTTTCTACGCGTCAATAAATAAAGCTCGTGCTGATTCTGTATTATGGTCACCTGACTGAGTCACTTTTTTATAATTAGATGTGTAATAAACATATCTGCAAGAGTGAAAGGGAAAGTTTATAGGACTGTGGTGAGACCTGAGATGTTGTATGGTTTAGAGACAGTGGTATTGAGTAAAAGACAGGAGGTGGAGCTGGAGGTAGCAGAGCTGAAGATGTTGAGATGTTCGTTGGGAGTGACGACGATGGACAGGATTAGAAACGAGTTTATTAAAGGGACAGCGCATGTGGGGCGTTTTGGAGACAAGGTGAGGGAGGCGCGATTGAGATGGTTTGGACATGTGCAGAGGAGGGACATGGGGTATATCAGTAGGAGAATGCTGAGGATGGAGCCACCAGGAAGGAGGAAAAGAGGAAGACCAAAGAGGAGGTTCATGGATGTCATGAGGAAAGACATTGCAGGTAGTTGGTGTGACAGAGGCAGATGTAGAGGACAGGGGGTATGAAGATGGATGATCTGCTCTAATGGTAGAAGCCAAAAGAAGAAGAAGATGTGCAATAAAGGTGAAATTGGACGGTGGTGTAAAAACAGTTGGGAAACGTTGCACTATGTGATGAAATATTGACACCTGTTTATCCCATTCCAGATGTTGCTTATTATAATAACCACCACTATTCAATAAATCCTTTGACTTGGGCTAAAGGCCATGGGGTTTTGTGTTCACTCAGTCACAAGTGCAGTAACTGTGCACTTGGTTACTGTGGCAAGAAAAACTCCCTAAAATGGCATAAAGAAGAAGCTTTGGGAGGAACCCAGACACAAAGAGGAACCCATCCTCATCTGGGTGGCTCCAAATATCCGTTCATTACAGTTTCATCATTGTTGAAGTGTACTGTTCCCTGTTATTCTTCTTCTTTCAGATGTTCCCTTTAAGGGTCAGCACAGCAGATCGGTTTCCTAAATCCTAATCCATTGTAGTTTATATTACATTACAATCCAAAGCCATGTTCTTGAGTTGCTCAGTATCTTCATAAATCTTCAGGCTCTTCATCTAGACGTGTCAGTGGTGTGTTCACGTGTGTGGAATGGTGTGATGATGGTTCAATGCATTTTAGCCAGTATAGTGTATGACGGCTGATCTTTTTGGTCAGCGTAAACTGACACACACATGAAATTCACCATAAGGGTTCGATCAGAGTCGTGAAATCTTCTACACATGGACTTTTCAGGTGTCTGCTGGTTATTTTTTTGGAGCTTAAACACGACTTAGATGAAATAATGTCATCTTCACTGCTCAACAGTTGAAGGAGTTTTTGTCCTGTCTATACCATGCTACCAGAACACCTTTTCCACAAAATGACTAAGACATTTAAAAAAAAACATTATTTTGCAGAAAACACACTGATCAAAATTAGAGAACACTTTCGGATACCTCCCAGTTATTGGTGTTAATCTGGTACCTGGTGCTAATTTCCTTGATTATCTGTCAACCCCTATTTAACTGGCAGCCTAACTTCCAGATTCACTGACTCTGCAAGATGGTGGGCCGTTTTAAAGTGACTGAAAGCCTCCGGCAGCAGGTTGTCCAGATGAAGGCCAAAGGGATGACCCTATCAGCCATAGCAAGACAAGTTCGTCGTTCCAAATCTGTGATTTCAAGAATATTGACTCTTTACAATCTTTTTGGAAATGCCTTAGTTATTTTGTGGAAAAGGTGTTCTGGTAGCATGGTATAGACAGGACAAAAACTCCCTCAACTGTTGAGCAGTGAAGATGACGTTATTTCAGAATTGTTCAATTGTTTATAAATTGTTCTCTAATTTTGATCACCAGTGTATATGGACATGTCCCATCTTTAAAAAAAAAAAAAAAAAACTGTTGCAGACATCATATTCAAAATGACACTTTTCTTTAGAATAAAATGGTAAATATTTTCACACAAAACAATTTGAAATGTTTTATTGTTTGTTTGATTGTAAACAGAATATGGATTTATAAGATTTTTAAATCATTGCATTCTGTTTTTATTTGATGCAGCGCCCCAAATGTTTTTGATGATTTTTTTGTAATTATAATTATTATAACAAATAATTAATTTTTTTTAGAAATGTCATGAAAAAGCATATGCATGTCAACACTAACATTCCCCCGCGCACGAGAGGTTGGCGCGCGCGCGCTCGCAGGCTGGTGCGCGGGCGCGCGAGCGCGCGCTCACGCCGTCCAGCGCCCTCTTCCGGTCGAATCCCGGAAGCGCAGCGCTTCCTCCTTCTTCCTGCTCTCTCCAATGTTCGTCGTCCTTCTCCTCCTCCTCCTCCTCCTCCGGCTCCATTTCGACGGGATTTTTCATCCTCCTAACCGCCCCGGATCAGGACACGACCGCGTCTAAGGTAAACGGGAAGCTCCGGGGTTCGAGCCAGGGCCGAAAACGTCGGCCTGGCTCTTCGGGTTTAGGCGCTTGAAGAACCGGGGGGGAGAGAAGGAAGAAGAAGAAGAAGAAGAAGAAGAAGGAGGAGAAGAAGAAGCAGCGCGAGCGCGACACACACACACACACACGCACGCACACACGCATGCATACACACGCATACAGCGCGCGCACGCGAAAGGGAGAGAGGGAGAGGTAGAGGTGGTGGTGGTGTTGGAGGAAGAGTGGAAGAAGAGAGAGAAAAAGAGAAAGAGAGAGAGAGAAACTGACTTCACGCATCAGTTGCGTATAGTGGAGCATAAACAAACCTCGCGCGCGCCTCCGAAATTCCCCGCACTCACACACACACACACACACACACACACGCATAATAATAACACGAGCGCGTGATAGATTTGGTATTTTTAGCCAATGCAAACGCTTTCTTTTTCTTTTTTTCCCTTTTTTTTCTTGCATGCTCTCGCTTTTGCATTCCTCTTTCTTTCTTTCCCTCTTTCTTTCTTTTCTTTTTCTTTTTTAATTGTATTTCTGCAGCTTTCCTTTGCACCTCTCTTTTTCTCTCTCCCTCTCTCTCTCTTCTCCAATCCGCAAAACACTCCCTTCATCCCCTCCTCTTCCCTTCCCTCCATTACTTCGTGCATGTGCGTGCGCGCGTGTGTGTATAAGCGTATATGCGTGTGTGTGCGCGCGCGTGTGTATACATACATATTATATATATTGTTGCGTATATATTTGTGCGTAAGTGTTTCCCTTTAAACCAGTTATAAAAACACTGTCGCTCCGTGTGGAACTGAGGGAAAGGGCTAGTGTGTAGACCATCATGACCATCAGTGATGCATGTGGAGTTTTTGAAGGCCATCTGTGGAGATCTGAGGATCTGGATTAACCTGTGCATGCTTGCTCCTATCCTCCTCCAATGCTCCAGGGAGAAAGGAAAGAAAAACCCCTCCACAAATGTGCAAGCATGATGTCCTTGCAGGAGGAAAACAGGTTGGAGAAGATCTTGGAATAGATCTTGGCAGGGTTTTTTTTGAGCATTGAGCATGCGATGGAATCAGATGAAGGTTGAAGTTGTGTCTGGTTGGACTCCTATTATATACATATATTTATATATATATATATTGGATTGTTTTTACATTTCTGGATGCATGAAATATCTCGAGGTGTTCTGTACGATATGAGCGCAGAGTATCGGTATTGTGATGATGTTAAAGGAACTGTGTCTCCACTCTTCTGGGAAGATGTTCCACTAGTGTTGTGTTAATAAAGTCAGGTACTGATGCAGGTGAGGTGAACAGGCCTGCATTCACGTTCCTCTCAAAGATGTTTAATAGGGTTTGAGATCTTTAGCAGGCCACGCAAGATCTCCCAACCCATGTAAAGACATATCTTCACCGAGCTGGCTTTGTGCGCAGGAACATTGTGGAACTGGCTTTTGGGTTTTGAGTTCAAGTGAAGGGGAAATTTCATGCATGATCCAGAGATCTTGGTGGTAACCATTTGGTGAAGAACCACATACGGGTGGAAGAAAAGTCAGGCGTCCCAATACTTCTGGCTCAGTC
Source organism: Silurus meridionalis (assembly GCF_014805685.1). Lineage (NCBI taxonomy): Eukaryota > Metazoa > Chordata > Actinopteri > Siluriformes > Siluridae > Silurus > Silurus meridionalis. The sequence goes on from NC_060886.1 coordinate 6,373,651, forward strand.
ATGTGTATTGTTGAACGGTTGCTAAAACTTGGAGAACGAAGTGGATTTTTTTTCTTATCACTTTAATAACAGTCACCTGGTCCTAAGCGCTGTTTTCAGTTCCAGATAAATAACACACCAGAAGACCGTCCTCGTGCTCGTTTCCCCCCCGAACGCTTCAGGAATGCAAATGCTGCACGATGAAATGTCGATTTTTTCTTCTTCTTCTCCCCTCAAGGTTCCCCGAGGGTTCCCTTCATAAACCAGTTCTCTCTGATCACCAAACGCGCTCTCGTAGGGTTTTTATGTAGAACATTTAATGCATTTAATGATTACTTTAGAGGGACGAAACAACAAAAAAACGAAACAGATTTGCGGTTTTTTTACTTGTTTATTTGTTTGTTTGTTTGTCTGTTTTGTTTGTTTTATCTCAAAATTTTTTTGTAGTGAAGGCACATATTTGCTCTTCAGGACGTTATCGAGGTCAAATATCACGAGACTAAAAAATAAAATCTGTACCAACATCCAGGCTGAAATGAGACGTCGTGTTAATGTAGTGTTAATAACATCCAGGCTGAAATGAGACGTCGTGTTAATGTAGTGTTAATAACATCCAGGCTGAAATGAGACGTCGTGTTAATGTAGTGTTAATAACATCCAGGCTAAAATGAGACGTCGTGTTAATGTAGTGTTAATAACATCCAGGCTGAAATGAGACGTCGTGTTAATGTAGTGTTAATAACATCCAGGCTGAAATGAGACTTCGTGTTAATGTAGTGTTAATAAACATCCAGGCTGAAATGAGACGTCGTGTTAATGTAGTGTTAATAACATCCAGGCTAAAATGAGACGTCGTGTTAATGTAGTGTTAATAACATCCAGGCTGAAATGAGACTTCGTGTTAATGTAGTGTTAATAACATCCAGGCTGAAATGAGACGCCGTGTTAATGTAGTGTTAATAACATCCAGGCTAAAATGAGACGTCGTGTTAATGTAGTGTTAATAACATCCAGGCTGAAATGAGACGTCGTGTTAATGTAGTGTTAATAACATCCATGCTGAAATGAGACGTCGTGTTAATGTAGTGTTAATAACATCCAGGCTGAAATGAGACTTCGTGTTAATGTAGTGTTAATAAACATCCAGGCTGAAATGAGACGTCGTGTTAATGTAGTGTTAATAAACATCCAGGCTGAAATGAGACGTGTTAATGTAGTGTTAATAACATCCAGGCTAAAATGAGACGTCGTGTTAATGCAGTGTTAATAACATCCAGGCTAAAATGAGACGCGTGTTAATGTAGTGTTAATAACATCCAGGCTGAAATGAGACGTGTTAATGTAGTGTTAATAACATCCAGGCTAAAATGAGAAGTCGTGTTAATGTAGTGTTAATAACATCCATGCTGAAATGAGAAGTCGTGTTAATGTAGTGTTAATAACATCCAGGCTAAAATGAGACGTCGTGTTAATGTAGTGTTAATAACATCCAGGCTGAAATGAGACGTCGTTAATGTAGTGTTAATAACATCCAGGCTGAAATGAGACGTGTTAATGTAGTGTTAATAACATCCAGGCTAAAATGAGAAGTCGTGTTAATGTAGTGTTAATAACATCCAGGCTGAAATGAGACGTCGTTAATGTAGTGTTAATAACATCTAGGCTGAAATGAGACGTGTTAATGTAGTGTTAATAACATCCAGGCTAAAATGAGAAGTCGTGTTAATGTAGTGTTAATAACATCCAGGCTGAAATGAGACGTCGTTAATGTAGTGTTAATAACATCCAGGCTGAAATGAGAAGTCGTGTTAATGTAGTGTTAATAACATCCAGGCTGAAATGAGACGTGTTAATGTAGTGTTAATAACATCCAGGCTAAAATGAGAAGTCGTGTTAATGTAGTGTTAATAAACATCCAGGCTAAAATGAGAAGTCGTGTTAATGTAGTGTTAATAACATCCAGGCTGAAATGAGACTTCGTGTTAATGTAGTGTTAATAACATCCAGGCTGAAATGAGAAGTCGTGTTAATGTAGTGTTAATAACATCTAGGCTGAAATGAGACGTCGTTAATGTAGTGTTAATAACATCCAGGCTAAAATGAGAAGTCGTGTTAATGTAGTGTTAATAACATCCAGGCTGAAATGAGACTTCGTGTTAATGTAGTGTTAATAACATCCAGGCTGAAATGAGACTTCGTGTTAATGTAGTGTTAATAACATCCAGGCTGAAATGAGACGTCGTGTTAATGTAGTGTTAATAACATCCAGGCTGAAATGAGACGTCGTGTTAATGTAGTGTTAATAACATCCAGGCTGAAATGAGACGCCGTGTTAATGTAGTGTTAATAACATCCAGGCTGAAATGAGACTTCGTGTTAATGTAGTGTTAATAACATCCAGGCTGAAATGAGACGTCGTGTTAATGTAGTGTTAATAACATCCAGGCTAAAATAAAAAGTCGTGTTAATGTAGTGTTAATAAACATCCAGGCTAAAATGAGACGTCGTGTTAATGCAGTGTTAATAACATCCAGGCTAAAATGAGACGTCGTGTTAATGTAGTGTTAATAACATCCAGGCTGAAATGAGACGTCGTGTTAATGTAGTGTTAATAACATCCAGGCTAAAATGAGAAGTCGTGTTAATGTAGTGTTAATAACATCCATGCTGAAATGAGAAGTCGTGTTAATGTAGTGTTAATAACATCCAGGCTAAAATGAGACGTCGTGTTAATGTAGTGTTAATAACATCCAGGCTGAAATGAGACGTCGTGTTAATGTAGTGTTAATAACATCCAGGCTGAAATAAGACGTCGTGTTAATGTAGTGTTAATAACATCCAGGCTAAAATGAGAAGTCGTGTTAATGTAGTGTTAATAACATCCAGGCTGAAATGAGACTTCGTGTTAATGTAGTGTTAATAACATCTAGGCTGAAATGAGACTTCGTGTTAATGTAGTGTTAATAAACATCCAGGCTAAAATGAGAAGTCGTGTTAATGTAGTGTTAATAACATCCAGGCTGAAATGAGACTTCGTGTTAATGTAGTGTTAATAACATCCAGGCTGAAATGAGAAGTCGTGTTAATGTAGTGTTAATAACATCCAGGCTGAAATGAGACGTCGTGTTAATGTAGTGTTAATAACATCCAGGCTAAAATGAGAAGTCGTGTTAATGTAGTGTTAATAAACATCCAGGCTAAAATGAGAAGTCGTGTTAATGTAGTGTTAATAACATCCAGGCTGAAATGAGACTTCGTGTTAATGTAGTGTTAATAACATCCAGGCTGAAATGAGAAGTCGTGTTAATGTAGTGTTAATAACATCTAGGCTGAAATGAGACTTCGTGTTAATGTAGTGTTAATAACATCCAGGCTAAAATGAGAAGTCGTGTTAATGTAGTGTTAATAACATCCAGGCTGAAATGAGACGTGTTAATGTAGTGTTAATAACATCCAGGCTGAAATGAGACGTGTTAATGTAGTGTTAATAACATCCAGGCTGAAATGAGACGTCGTGTTAATGTAGTGTTAATAACATCCAGGCTGAAATGAGACGCGTGTTAATGTAGTGTTAATAACATCCAGGCTGAAATGAGACGTCGTGTTAATGTAGTGTTAATAACATCCAGGCTGAAATGAGACTTCGTGTTAATGTAGTGTTAATAACATCCAGGCTGAAATGAGACGTGTTAATGTAGTGTTAATAACATCCAGGCTAAAATAAAAAGTCGTGTTAATGTAGTGTTAATAAACATCCAGGCTAAAATGAGAAGTCGTGTTAATGTAGTGTTAATAACATCCAGGCTGAAATGAGACGTGTTAATGTAGTGTTAATAACATCCAGGCTGAAATGAGAAGTCGTGTTAATGTAGTGTTAATAACATCCAGGCTGAAATGAGAAGTCGTGTTAATGTAGTGTTAATAACATCCAGGCTAAAATAAAAAGTCGTGTTAATGTAGTGTTAATAACATCCAGGCTAAAATAAAAAGTCGTGTTAATGTAGTGTTGATCATAGCAACAGTTTTATTTGTCTTTGTATTTTAATTATTTATTATTTACTCGTTCATAGTTGTTATTTTATTACAATACTTTTATTGCGAAGTTTTTGCAACAAATTGGCAAATTGTGCAGTCAGTTTTCATAGCCTCTTTCTTTCTTTCTTTCTTTCTTTCTTTCTTTCTTTCTTTCTTTCTTTCTTTCTTTCTTTCTTTCTTTCTTTCTTTCTTCCTTTCTTTCTTCTTTCTTTCTTTCCTGGTTTATTTCGCTTTTTATTCATTTGTTTGCTCTTTCTTTCTTTCTTTCTTTCTTTCTTTCTTTCTTTCTTTCTTTCTTTCTTTCTTTCTTTCTTTCTTTCTTTCTTTCTTTCTTTCCTGGTTTATTTCTCGCTTTTTATTCATTTGTTTGCTCTTTCTTTCTTTGTTTGATTCTTTCTTTCTTTCTTTCTTTCTTTCTTTCTTTCTTTCTTTCTTTCTTTCTTTCTTTCTTGGTTTATTATTTTCTTGGTTTATTTCTTTCTTGCTTTGGTTCTTTGTTTGTTTGTTTGGTTCTGTTTTTTCCTTCCTTCCTTCCTTCCTTCCTTCCTTCCTTCCTTCCTTCCTTCCTTCCTTCCTTCCTTCCTTCCTTCCTTCCCTCTCTGGCCTATAATTTTTTAAATGAAGATAAAGATTATTTTTATTTTCATTTGCCCATTTCTATAATTCTCTCAGTCTTTAAAATCGTTTTTCTTAAATGTTTTTCTTAATTTGTTTGTTTTCTTTCTTTCTTTCTTTCTTTCTTCTTTCTTTCTTTCTTTCTTTCTTTCTTTCTTTCTTTCTTTCTTTCTTTCTTTCTTTCATTGTTTAAAAATGTTTTTATTTTTATTTATTTATTTTTTTAAGATCTCAGCCAGGCTTTATACATCACTTCTTTTTTATCACACTGCTCCTCACAGTAAAGCCTTATATTCTCTCTCTCTCTCTCTCTCTCTCTCTCTCTCTCTCTCTCTCTCTCTCGTTAGATAAAATAAACCCGTAACTTTTACACCGTGTGTTTTTTCCTTTGGCTGTGGCACTGCTGCTGTTAATTTGTAAGCTCCATCCATCATGGTATAATGTGTTACTTTCCCCCGTTTCCTGACGCTCACCTCGAATATGCCGTAACGCCCGCGTGCTCATGACTACCTTCTTGTTTTCCATCTGAGGTGGGGAAGAAAATGTCCGGAGAAAGGCAGAGGTCGGATGACGAGAGTCCCAGCACCAGCAGCGGCAGTTCAGACGCCGATCAGAGAGATCCTCCGGTGGCCGAGCCCGAAGAGCAGGAAGAGAGGAAGCAGCCCACACCTCCTCAGCAGCAGCAGCAGAAGAAAGCGTCCAAACAGTCCAGCAAAACTCCAGCCAAGCTGTCCTCCAGCGCCAAAAGGTAATTTCTTCCCCCACACCTACACACACACACACACACACACACACACACACACACACACACACACACACACACACAAAGTCTCGTATTCAGTGCAGGTACTTTAGCAATTCAGGTGTATTCATTAACCAGGGCAACACTCTGAGTGATTATTAGTCCCGTTAGTTTGCGCAGAAAAGCACTTGGTGGATGTGTAACTCATTTTACACGTTGTAGAACTGACCTGCACCTGACACGTGCATGTTGCCTGCACCCGCTTCATTAATCCGCATTGTAATCATCTCCCTAAATACGCTATACAGAGTAGGTATCGGGTCACCTGACTTTTCCAGCCACATGTGGTTCTTCCTTAAACTGTTACCTCAAAGTTGGAAGCACCCAGTTGTACAGGACGTCTCTGCATTTTCACTTGAACTACGAGACCCAAACCTGTTCCAGCATTCCAGTGCTTCTGTGCACTAGGCCGTATGGTTTACATGGTCTGGAGTGGAAGATCTCCTGCTATCAGGGGTGGAAGGTATTTTTGTCTACTTTTTAAAGTCTTTTTTTGTACTTTTACTGAAGTATGTTTTGTTTGAAGTATTAACTACATTTTAAAATTAAACCTTAAAAATAAAAAACAAAGAAATCAAAATAACGCGAGGGGGAAAAAAAAACACGCCCGGACACTACTGCATTGACGGATTGTTGGGCGGAGAACAAATACGCTAAACTCACAAGAAAGAAAGATGAAGACCCCAACCGTAGGATGATTTATATCCCCTTTTCCTATTTAAACTACACTAGAATCCTCCAACTCCAATTTTAAAATGAGAGACTTTTTACCTTTACTTGAGTAGATTTTTCGAGCGGTAAAAAGTCAAATTCCATTGAAGTAACAGTAACTGAGTAGAATATTTTCTTACTCTTTCCACACCAGACCTCCACACCTCACCCCACCTGTCTTTACTAACACCCTTAAAGCTGAACAAGCTTAAATCTCCACAAAATCCAGTGGAACATCTTCCAAAAAGAGTGGATTTTATTATATGTGCAATGGTTCAATCATCTTCATCATCCGAATCAGAATACTTTATTGATCCCATATAGGATCTGTTTGGTTGCAGTTGGTCACAGTAAAATGAAAATAAACATTAAAGTAAAATACAAAAAATTGAAATAAATATACATATTATACATATTATGAAAATTAAATTTGTAGCAGCAGTGAAACAGATGGCAGAAAAAAAGTCTGATTACAGTGATAGTTATACAAGTTATTGCACATGTAACAGTTAAAATTATTTTATGAATGAAAATCTATAACCATGACTATATACATATATATATATATATTCACCAATCAGGTAGAACATTATGGCCACCTGCCTAATATTATGTTGGTCCACCTTTTGCTGCCAAAACAGTATTGACCCGTTGAGCATCAACAGCATGAACTTCTTCAGCAGTTTGAGCTACAGGAGCTCGTCTGTTAGATCGGACGTCTAGACGTCACAATTTGTCAAACTCGCTCAAATCCTCACGCCCATTTTTCCTGCTTCTCACATCAACTTTAAGGACAAAATGTTCACTTACTGCCTAATAAATTGCTGTTATATAGTTTGATGGCCACAGGCAGAAATGATCTCTGAGTCTAAAGAAAATCTTATGGTCAGGTGTCCACAAACTTTTGCCCATTTGCTGTAGTGTGATCATTTTTATAGAGAATCTGGAGACCAGATCCACTTTTTTTAGTGTAGGATGAACCGAGTCTGGATCAGATGTAACCCTTTTGTGTGTGTGTGTGTGTGTGTGTGTGTGAGATTCAGTGACGGATCTTTTTTATCAGCGTGTCATAAACCAGATGGGTTCAAAAAGTCAAAAAGCCGAGTGAAGATTATTATTTCTATCTGAAGCTCATTGTGAGATAAAAAAGAAAAAAATATCTGACACACACACACACACACACACACACACACACACACACACACACACACACACACACACACACACATACTCGTGCACACACACCGTCTCTCTTTCAAACAGTGCTTTAAACAGCTCTTGTGTTTGTTAAATGAAGGATCTCGGCTGGAATCAGATTATATGTAAAATGAGACTCATGCAAACATTTAATTATAGCGCTTATTATTACATCCCGATATTGTTGTTCGAACGGTGGGTTGATCCTGTTTTTTTGTTGCAGCTCTGACTGTAGTGCCACCTGCACGGTTTATGTTCATGTTCTCGTTTTAGTACATTATTGTTTCTATAGCTCACACACAGGGACTTAAACTTTTTAAAGCGATGACGCATTCACAGGGGAAGTGCACGCATTTCAAGCTGATGGAAGGAGTCTCCAGTATCAGCGGGCAGTTTCCCTCAGAGGTTGAAGCTGTGGGTTTTTTTTTTTTTTTTACATCTTCATGTTCAGACGATCCTGTGATCGATCGATTGTTCTCAGGAAAAAGTATTTTTAAAGCTGTGGGCGGGGACAGGAAGTTACGCAGTGTTAATTAATAAATTATTTGTATTTATGTAGAATACTTTTTTGATCCCACTGAAAAAAAATTGTCATTTCTTCGCATAGCTTCCTAACATCGCTAGGGTCAGAGCGCAGGGTCAGCTATGCTACAGCTCCCCTGGAGCACAGAGGTTTAAGGGCCCTAAGAGTGGCAGCTTGGCGACACAAGTGCTTAAACCCCCAAACTTTCCATCAGTAACCCAGAACCATAACCACTGGCGTACCACCTTCTTAAAAAACAGGACCGAAAGGGTTTTGGTGCGAATTGGTTTTAGTGACCGAAGCTGCAAGGGACAGCAATTATTTATATATTAAAATGAGTGAAGAAAGATTATGACCGAAAGGTACGGTCAGGATGACTTATGCAAATTTTTAGAAATTATATAGATAAGTAGGAAGAAGTGCGTAAATATAGTGGAAGGCTATGCAGTGTTTTAGTGTTTTTTTTAATTTCCTCTTAAAACTGACTTTTTCAGGATAGACTTCAGGTGATATATTTATTCTTTTTTACAGATGTTTATTTTGACTTATTTAATATTATTATTATTATTATAATTATTAATCTATTTATTTATTTAATTGTATTTTTATTTATAATTTTTTATGCTTGGAATGCGCTTTAAGATGTAACTTAAAGGCGCTGTGTAAAATAAAGATTATTTATATATATATATATATATATATATATATATATATATATATATATATATATATATATATATATATATAAAGAAATAAAGAAAATTATTATTATTATATAGAGTAGTAAGTAATAAATAGAAAATGAATACATATTGCTCCTGAATGTATTTGCATGGATTGCATGTGAGTATGAGTTTTAAGTGCTCATGAAGCCTGGGGGGGAAATAATTCAATCCAATTTGATTTGTAAAGCACGTTTAACAATGAACATTGTCCCAAAGCAGCTTTGCAGAGATAAAGAGGTCATAATATTTTAATTTTTATGTTAATGCCAAATGAGTGAGCCGGCTTCGACAGCGGCAAGGAGAAACTTGTGCCGTGAGGAAGAATACTTGAGAGGAACCGGACTTGAAATGGAACCCATTCTTATCTGGGTGGCACCGAATGTTCATTTCTAACAGTTCCATCATTGTTGAGGTTCTGTGATAGGCGCTTAAATGCAGAACTGTTCGTGCAACCTGCGGTCCTACGCCATTGTAGTCGATTGTACCAGTTACAGTCAAAATCCATCCTCATAGTTTTTGAGATGTTTATTAACTTCATGGATCTTTGGGCTGTTCATGTGGAACCATGCTGAGGAAGCTGTACTGATTGGTCTTCAATGGAAGAGAACGCCATCCAGTGGTAGGGCTTCAGGATGAATCAGGCGGATCTGAAAAGAAGAAAGGGACAGGATTGCTGTTCAGTGATACATGAAAGGCTGTTCTCATGTCTTGTAGTTGTGGTTCTTGGTGGGTGTGTGATGAAGGATGATATACAAGCTTTAACAAAGAAAATGCTTAAAGAAGAGGCCGTTGGAGGAAAAAAAATAACAGGAAACAGGAAGCTTGGCCTTTTTTTGTATATTTGTTATAGCGGAAGAATTTTCCATATGTCCATAATATGCCCAGTGGTTCACCACTGTTTCTTCCTTGGAGCATTTTAACAGATACTGACCACTGCAGACCAGGAACATCCCACAAGGGCTGCAGTTTTGGAGATGCTCTGACCCAGTTGTCTAGACTTCACAATTTGTCAAACTCGCTCAAATCCTTACTCTCGCCCATTTTTCCTGCTTCTAACATAAACTTTGAGGAGAAAATGTTCACTTGCTGCCTAATGAGTCCACCCACTAACAGGTGCCATGATGAAGAGATAATCAGTGTTATTCACTTCACCACTTATAATGTTATAATGTCATAATGTCTTGCCTGATCGATGTTTAAGGAACAAACGTATATATTCTTTCAATACCGCTTTATCTCCGTGAAGCTGCTTTAAAAGATTTGGGCGATACAAATAAAAATTTATGGAATTGAAATGAGTTTTGGGAGTTTTCAGTCAGCATTCCGGTTCATCACAAAGTTACAGAAGTCAGGGTTGCGTGCAGGACACGTCAGGTTCTGTTACTCCAAGAGACGCCATGTCTTTCATGGAGCTCGACTGTGTCTCATAGTTCCAGTGAAGGGAAAACAACAGAGCATACAGAGACCGTATATACATTTGTGTGCTTCTAACTTTCGACCGTTTGGAAAGAACTGCATTTGGGTGCTCACATACTTTTGGCTTGATTTTTTTTTTTTTGAGATTCGATCCATTTGTGTCCAGTCAAACCCACTAACAACAGTAAAAATCATTTCCTGTCCTTTACTAGACTGAGTGCTCTCAAAGCTCATATCGATGATTATCATTAGGATCGTTGTTGTTATTATTATTATAATAAAGTAAATAAGCTCTATTGCCCGAGCTCTAATGCCGTTTCCTATCACTCTTCCTCAATGGAGCGAGGACGGGATAAAAGTAAAGAAAGACGCACACTCGTCTCCAAAAGCTTGCAGGCCCTTCATGTGTGGGAAGAAAGGGCGAGTAAACCGCGCTCTCTCGTGCTGCAAACATGCTAAATCCTGCCCTGCTCCTCAGCCTGCCGCTAATGTTTTCCCCGACAGTCCCCTGTCAAAAACTCAAATTCTCCCACCACCTTCCCTTTCCATCCTTTCCGTTCCCGTCCCTGCATAGCCCTCAGTCCCTCATTTGTATGTAAGCTTTTAAAGCCAACCTTTTGTGCTTAAAGCGAGTGGAACGGTCAGGGGGCGGAGCCCGGGATGAAGGGGGCATGGCCTTTCAGATCAGAAGTTCTTTCCAGAATTTATTTTTTCCCCCCGATTGGGCTCCGGCCTGCAATAACAAAGAGGCAGCAGCCATGTTAGCTGGAGCACGGCGTGTAGTCGACTCTGCTCTGGTAGAGGGCACTCGAATTCTCGTGACTCACACACACACACACACACACACACACACACACATGGATCTCACTCACCAATCTCTCCCCCCCTTCTTTTCTCTCTTTCCCTCTCTCTCATATCCCCTCCCTCTCTCTCCTTCTGTCCTCTGTCTCCCTTCCTCTCTCCTGTCTCTCCTACAGAATCCAGAAGGAGCTGGCAGAGATCACTCTGGATCCTCCACCCAACTGCAGGTAGGCACTTTATCGCTCTTTCAAACACTTGAGAGCTTTTTTATGTTAAACACCAGCCGGTGCGGTGGCTTTTAAACTCAACACACACGAGCCAAGAGACTCCACAGGACCGGGATTTATACTGCTGAATGGCTTCCTGAGTGCGTTCTGTGTCCTGCACTGTTATTATCATTATGGTTATTATGATGATGATGAGGATTGGCGTTAAGGGGATTGCTGACGGACAAGACGCGTTTTTGGGCGATGCTCAGGATTGTTTTTTTACGAGTTCCGTCCCCATTCGGATGATCGTTTTAACTCAAGGAGTCACACTTCATCCAAAAGTGTCTGATGCTGGTGTGTTTGTTAATACATGATAGAAGTTGGCCATACACATGCATTTGGTTATTTAATGTATGTTTCTCTGTGGGTTTGGAGACACAGTGGGTGTCATCTGTAACCATGAACAAAACTTTGCTGCGTAGCTCAACACTGTTTTGGATATTCATCCAATTGTGGCCTGAAGCCCACTGATGTGGATGAGGTGAAAAGACCTGGGCTGCAGTCAGTGTTCACATTCATGATGTTTAATAAGGTCAGAGCTCCATAGCAGGAGATCTTCCACTCCAATCCATGTAAAGCATATCTTCGTGGATCAGAGAGTCTCCAAGATCAAATGAGTGAAAATCTTTCACGCTACAGCATCCAAAGAACTCTATACAACTGTGTGTGATTATTTGGGTGGAAGAACCACATATGGCCGAAAAGGTCAGGTGTCCCAATACTTTTGCTCCACACCGGTTGATACCAAGCTCCCGAAATTGGTGTGCGCGAACGTGTTCAGCTTGTTTATCAGCGTTGTTTTTGCGTCTCGCGCGGGTTCTCATTAACGCGGTAGCTGTTGTGTCGGTTGGATTTGCATGTTAAACACTTTATTGGGCCGTGTTTTTGTACGAGCTCGACAAGGCCGCGGCGTGCGTACGCGGCTAATTATAAGCTGCTTTCATGTTAAATGTTTCGTTTTGTTTATCCGTTCCTTTAATGCACCGTACACAGCTAATTTAAACGTTGGAGAAAGGGATGAAAAAAACAAAATCCAAAGATTTTTTTAAAGCATTTCAGCATATACACCGACTAGACATAACATTATGAGTGGTGAAGAGAATATCACTGATTATCTCTTCATCATGGCACCTGTTAGTGGGTGGATTTATTAGGCAGCAGGGGAACAGTTTGTCCTCAAAGTTGATGTGTTAGAAGCAGGAAAAATGGGTGAGCGTAAGGATTTGAGTCTAAACTATTGACGTCTAGACGACTGGGTCAGAGCATCTTTGTGGGATGTTTCTGGTCTGC